>NC_083354.1:89773248-90076278 GCF_030254825.1 Meriones unguiculatus | reverse complement strand
CTAGCTGGCTGGTTCACCTTAGCTGTCCTGGCTAAACTCCTCTCCTGGCTGAATTATTTCATCTGACTTCTCTCTCAGCCTCTGACCAAATTGCTCCTCTTGGCCCCATACTAACTTTGGCAATATGTTCTAATCTTCTGGGTTCTTCTCATTCTATGACTCATTCTGTCTTCACTTGTGTCAGGCTTGTTCTCTCTTAAACCTGTCTTTGTACAACTGTCCTGTTAAAACTGCCTCCTCCCTTAGTCCTCTTTTCCTGTCTCTTCTGGTGAGAGTTGGGCATCTCCTATCTCTGACTCATTCTATCTAATCTTTCTGACTTGTCACTTTGTCCACCCCATAATTAGGTATCACATTCAAACATCAGTACTTCCTTCTACAGACTGATTTACCTTTGTTGTTTGGGTTGTTTGGGATTAAAGGTATGTACTAAGGTGATGCCTGTATTCCAGCAAGAGGGATTAATGTGTGTGGCATGTTGGCATTCAATCCAGCTCACACAGACCTAGGTCTTCTGATGTGATCCTTTGCCACAGCAGCCATGTTTCTAGGTTAAAATTTCTCTACAATCTATATTTCCTCAGCCTTATAAATCAGCTGTTTAAAATGGCAGCATTATATTTACAGGCAAATGAATGGAACTAGAAAAAAATCATCCTGAGTGAGGTAACCCCAGCTCAGGTAAAGATTGTGTTTATTAACTTTTAAGTATACTAGCTGTTAAATAAATGACAATCAAGCTGCAGTCCACAGGCCCAGAGAGGTTAGGAAAGAGGAAAGGCTCTACTGGGGACAGAAAGATCTCTCTGGGAATTAGGAAATGTAATGGATTTTTTCAGGTAGACTTCCAGGAGAGGGGAATGGGAGTGGGAGGGTTCAGCTGTGATAAGGGATGAAGAAAGAGAGTGCAGGGAAAGACAGCTGGATTTGGTGAGGAGGTACTGAGGGACACTGAAAATCCGGCAAAGTGAAAATTTTCTGGGATCTATGAGGCTGACCCTAGTGAGGACCCCTAGTGATGGAGGATGCAGTTTGAACAGGCCATCTTTTGTCGCCAGGAAAGGCTTCCGATGGCGGGACTGGGTTGCATCCCATTAGGTTGTTGGCCTAGAGTGTCCTGTGTAGATTCTAGGACAGGGGTCACTCTGCAAAGACTGACACCAGCAGGGCCCCATTTCTGAGGACAGCAGCCACACAGCTCTTTGAACATAGAGAGATGGAGATGGTGCCAGCATTTAGCCTTCATGCCTACATTCTAGTCTCTGGCATGGGAAGCTACTCTTCAGGCTATAAAAAAAGAAAATTGTACAGCAACCCAATCCCAAACACATCAATGTACAATCTTTCTTACCTGCAACATGGACTGCGGTAATGTTGGTACAGAACTTGGGGGGGGGGCACCAATATCTCGTGTAAATTGAGCCCCATGACAAGAGAGGGAGCCCATGCTCTATACTTCTTGGATGGCCAGAAACTGGACACTAGATAACTCAGATTCTTAGCCTAAGGCCAAATATGATTGGCAGAGAGGCTTTCTCAGCAGAAGGTGGAGAGGATGCAGAGACCCAAAGATGGACGTTATGCAGAGTGAGAGTCTAAATTGGATGTTTCCACTCATTGGAGATTGGGAAATACTGCAGATGATGGGGAGGAAAGATTTTAGAAATCAGAGGGGACTTAGAATATCAGGAGAAAATGGCCCACTAACTCAACTGCGTAAGGCTCACATGGGTTCACAAATAGTGAAATGCAAGCATGGGGCCTGCATTATCTGCACCAAGTCCGTAGTGTTTATGTTATAGATGTTTTCTTGGTGTTTTAGTGATTTCCTAACTCTGGAGCACGTGTTTCTCTGGCTCTTTTGCTTACTCCTGGCGCTCTTTTCTTCCTTTTCAGTTGCCTTGTCCAGCCTGAATATGACAGCTTTTACTTTATCTTACTGTATTTTGTTTTGTTTTGTTTGCCTTTTGTGTATTGGAGGACTGCTTTTTTCGGAAGAGAAAATGGAGGAGAAGTTGATCTGGGGTGGCAGGGGGTGGGGTGGGGAAATGAGGTGAGTGAGGAGCAGGGAGGAGTGGAGATACGGGAAGCTGGTAGGGATATATTATATTAGAAGAAAAAAAATCTATATTCAGTTGAAAAAATTACACCACAACTTAAGAAAATTAAATGTAAATCATAAAATAAAGAAAAAAGTAATTCTATACTTTGGAGATCCATGATTTAAGATCCATTTTAACCTCTGATTCTTAGCAGAACCTGAAAGCACTGCAAAGCAAGAATGTATTATAAAGTAGAATTACATTGGGCTTCCAAACAACAAATTAAAGAAAGAGAAAAATATTGGATATAAACAACAAAGATCAAATAATTAGTTTTCATTCTGAATTCTAGCCTTTGCTTGCCCTTTTTTTTGAAAGTCTGGAAAGATAATCTAGACCAGCCTGAATAAAAACTGAAATTAATATCTTTATGATTTACATTCCTCAATAAAAGGAATATTTTCAAAGCCATCTCCAAATAAATCAAAGTTTCTATGTCCTACTATTTAAAAAATGTATAGACTATCATATCTGTTTGTTGATATCAGTGAGTTTTATGGTGATCTCATTTAAAGATCCAAGAAAGCAGAACACAATCAGGCAACTACAGGAAAGTATTGAAACTACTTCCCTTTTCTTTTTTCTTTTCTTTTGTTTTTCTCTTTTGGAATATTATGGAATGAACATTGATTCCAAACCACTTGCTGTTACAGACTATAAAAGAAACTAAAACTAAGCATGATGGTGCACCAAGGAAATAGAAGCATTATTAAGATGATAAAATTGAGGCGAGTAGAGAAAGAAAACATGGAGAGTTGGAAGCCAGCTCTGCCTATTTCAAAGATTAAATAAGCTTGAAAGAATTCCCACAAAACTTTAGCTTTGCTACTTGACATATAAACCATTAAATATCAGCACTCTGGAGAGATCACAGATAATCACTAAAACCAATTTTTCTTTTCTAAGTTGAAACATTAGAAAAATTAAAATTTTGGCATACTACAGAGTTTCTCAAAGCTTACAAAAATATACATGGAAGAAATTAGGATAATTATTCTTTATTTTTATTGAATTCGGGGGAATTTCCTTAAAATTACTATTTAGATTTGTTAATAACTTGCTACATTATCTTACTAGAGCCTTTGAAAAATGCTCCACATATTGTGTGTACTAAAGAACAGAAATTTGTTGTTTCCGAGTTCTAAAGGCTAGAATATGAAAATCATGGTATTTTGGCTTAGAAGCCTCTAATAATGTCTCCCACACTGGCTGATGTTTTATGATACAAGTTATTATCACAAATTAGTAGGATGAGGTGCCAAGATGATTAGAATTTGGTGATTCTTTCCTTCCATGAATCTTCTGATTTCTTATAGTATTTTTCTGTGACCAACATGAGGTGGCTGGACCACTTTCCATTTTGTTTGTTTGTAACAAAAAGAACAACAATCCCATTCATGCCTGCTGATTTCTTATCCCTAATTTCATCACAAATGGCTCAACTAAACCCACTGTTAGAATATAATCACATATCCACATGTCTGCTTACGGGACACAATCTTTCATTGCATAACACAGATGATAGTATGACTGACTCCTTCAGAAGACAGTGTGGAAACGTCTGTCTCCATCTCTTTCCTCAGATAATTGATAAGTTTATATGTTTCACCTGTATCCTAACATTATCATCTCTTTATCCAAATCCCCTGTCCTCATATGGACACCACATGTGTCAGACACAAACTTGGTGTTATTTTAACTTGATTGTCTTTGTAAAATCTTATCTCCACCTAAGACCACATCTAAATTATTGCCAGTTAATAGTGTGATGAATGAATATATCACAGTTCAACATTTAAATTTTGTCAAGTAAGCCTTACTGAAATGTAATGAAGTGAAAATCAGCCCAGTTTCACAGTCTAGGGTCTTAATAATATAAGACCCTGTCTTCATATGGCAAATGTAGTATGTCCAATGAATAGATATTATAGGAAGAATTAAAGCTGAATTTTCTATCTTACAATAGGGTGTGGCTGCCAATGATGCTCTCACTAGACCAAAAGACAATGATCTTACATGCTGGCCAATGAAAGTGGTTTGGCTACATGTCTTAAGACATATCTTATGATACCAAGAATGCAATTTTCAGCATAGGTAAGTTTAAGTACTACCTTTAGTTCAGTAACAGAAGTCTACCTTATTGTAAAAAATTTTAACAATTTTCAATTTTGAAGTATGGTTATTTCAGAATTTTTTCCCATTGACATGGATTTATATCTAAGGTATAGTAAAATGAACACCCTAGAGAAAGAAAGATGGAGTTAAAGAAACTGCACACTTAAAGAACTACTGGAAAACATTCCTTAAATACCTGAATGGTCAGATAAGAAACAGACAGTCTCAGAGGACTCATCCAAACATTTTGGGTGGGTGTGAGAAACTGCAGCCACATTAGGAAAGTCTAGCTTCATCTTAAAAAGTTAAATGTTCATCGTACCCTGGGTCCTCTTCCTTGTTTATCTTCTTTAGGTGGATAGATTTCAGTATATTTATCCTATCTTATAGGACTATATAAGTGAGTATATACCATGTGTGTCTTTCTGCTTTTGGGATACTTCACTCAGGATGATCGTTTCTAGGTCTCACCATTTGCCTGCAAATTTCATGATTTCCTCGTTTTTAATTGCTGAGTAGTATTCCATTGTGTAAAAGTACCACAATTTCTGTATCTATTCCTGAACTGAGGCACATCTGGGTTGTTTCCAGGTTCAGGCTATTACTAGTAAAGCTGCTACAAACATGGTTGAGCAAACGTACTTGTTGTGTACTTGAGCCTCTTTTGGCTATATGCCTAGGAGTGGTATAACTGGATCTTGAGGAAGCACTAAAGACAAATGGGATGGACATTGGATGTAGGAGAAAACAAGTAACAGGACAGGAGCCTACTACAGACGGCCTCTGAAAGACTCTACCTAGCAGTGTATCAAAACAGATATTAAGACTCATAACCAAACCTCTGGCAGAATGCAGGGAACCAAAAAAAAAAGGGGGGGAGGAAGTTAATATGACCTGGAGAGGATAGGAGTTCCACAAGGACCAAATATATCTGGGCACAGGGGTCTTTTATGAGACTGTTTCTCCAAACAAGGACCATGTATGGATGCAACCTAGAGCCCCTGCCCAGATGTAGCCCTTGGTAGTTCAGTATCCAAGTGGGTACCCTAATAAGGGGAACAGGGACTGTTTCTGACATGAACTCTATGGCTCCTTGACTCCCACCCCCCAGGAGAAGCAGCCTTGCTAGGCCACAACTGGTCCTGAAGACACCTGATAAACCAGTATCAGATGTAAGGGGAGGAAGTTCTCCCTATAAGTGGATTTGGAAAGGGATAGGGAAGAGATGAGGATGGGATGGTGGGATTAGGAGGGAAAGAGGGAATGGGATAGGGCAGAGATACAAAGTTAACAAACTGTAACTAATATTAAAAAAATAAAAATTAAAAAAAAAGTTAAGTGTTCTTATTCTTTGACCCAAAGTTCTTAATCCTGTTACAAACACACATGGGGCAGAGGATATACACACACATTTGTGAACAAACAAGTGCTTATAGTAGTTGTATTTATTACAGTAAAACTTTAGGAACTGTCCAAGTATATACATATATACTTGGAAAGCAAAGTTTTGAAACAGAACACATCAGAAATTTACAGATTTATAGATAGAAGAACAGTGTGACCAAAACAGGATAGAACACGGGAATCTGTGAATGCTAAGATTATTCTCTGTCATCGTGATTGTAGTTAACTAAAGCTTCACCTGTGGCCACCTCATGAAGTATGCACCAAGGTACTTAGTTCACTTTATGTTTTTAAAAATAAAATTGAGATATATATTCTTCTACAACATTAGGGATTAAGGAAACTTTCTCTCACTACACCTGCATCTTAAGCCTCACATTTTTTTTTCTATTTTCTTCATCAGATGAAGAGCATTTGCTCTTTTAAATCTAATGTACTGAGTTTACGTGAAAGTGCTTTGGTAGAATAAGTAGATATGACTAATTTATACACATTATGTTTTACTGCGTTTGTTAACACTTTATTTTGAAGATTGTTTTCACAGGCATGGGCAAAAAGTTCTGGCAGGTTTATTTTTAAACTGAAAATATTTTTCATGCAGTATATTCAGATCAAGATTGCCTCTCCATTTTCTTTTCCCAAATCCTCCCCATCTCTCCACCCATCCATTTCTATTCTTTTTCTCTCTTAAGAAATAAACAAACAATAAAATATTAAACAAACCAGAATAAAATAAACCCAAAAGAATAAGAAGAAAAAAAAATAAACAGAAAAAAGCATAAGAAAAACATGAACACACACAAGTTATAAAAACACTTATAAAATTTAGAAACTGTAGTAGATAAATAAAAGATGCCCCCCAAAAGTATTATGAGATAAACATCTCCCATTTCCCAAAATACCATTGAGTTTATATTGTGTTGGCTGTCATCTGCTGGGAATGAGGCTTTTCGTTAAAAATGGCTTACCTATTGGGCAGTGAGACTCCATTGGAGGAAAACAAAAACAAAAACATTTTTCCCTTTGTTAGTTATTGGTAATTGGAGGCAGTTTCTGTGATAGGAATGGGCCTTATGTGCAGTTCTCACAGTGTTTTCACTCAATCTGGCTTTAGCATGTCTAGAGCCTGTGCATGCTGTCACAGTCTCTGTGAGTTTATGTGTGATCCTTTGTCTGGAAGGCGCTGATGACAGGTAATCTTTTTTAAAATTTGAATGAAATCTGTTTCACATTCTCTGAAATGAAAGAAATCTATTTATCTATCTATTTATTTTGAGGTGGGCATATGAAGGTCAAAAGAAACTTTGCAGGAGTTGGTTTTCTCCACCAATTGGTTTCCAGAAATTAAATTTGGAACATTAGGCTTGGCAGTAATGATGATGGGCCATCTTGTACCACCACATTCTCTCTTAAGGTATAAATGTGAATTGCTTATTTATTATTATCCTGTTGTATTGCCCAGTTGGAAATTATAGCAGGGGAAGTTCATCAGGATGGAAAATTTTACAATGCTTGAGCATAGATTAACAAAGAATAAAATTGTTGTGGAACAGAATAATTTGGGTGTTCTGGTTCTGTGTTTCATTTCATCCTCTATTGCCCATATTTACCAGGTTAGAGCTTTTAATATTTGGACAGACTGTTGTAGAATGTATAAAATTGTTAGGTCATCACTAAATAAAGATTTCTAGAACATCTTCAAAGATTTGCCAATGTTTATGATAAGACAATTATATTCCTTTCTGAAATGAATCTAAGAAATAGACATGCTAGAAAGATGTCCAAAGTTCTCATCTCGCCAAAGGTTTACAATCTAGCATCATGTCTGTTTGTATCTATGTGTGTGCCCCTTGATTAATGCTCCCACCGATTTGGTTCATGCACACTAAAGTCCAGGGTTATAGTAACAATTGTGATGGAAACAAATGACAAAAGTATCAGAGAACTTGTCAGAAAGTATTAATGAAGGTTTTTCACAAAGATTATGTTTGTGTTGAAAATTAATAGATGACTAGAAGCTTGACAGTAGGGTGACGAGGTATGAGAGAAGACCATACCAGATTAAGTGAACAACAGTGAACACAAAGGAAAAAGTTTTGAGCAACAAGAATTGGTATGATGGGATCACTGTGTGCTTATTTTGTAGGGTACATGTCTTAATCAGACTTCATAGGAGTGAAATCCGCAATCATTGGCAGAGTTAAGTAATGCACTGTGTGTTACGACACTCTAAGAGGCTTGGATTTTATTGTGTGGGAGACATAGTATTGTTAAGGGATTTTAGAGGGCAACGATATGATCGAATTGGGGATTTATATGTTATGTCTTAAAGTAATATGGGGATGACTTGAAAAAGAAACTGTATGTATGTAAGTACATGGTAAGAAATGGTACAAACTTCACCTTAGAGTGCAAGAAGGAGCTGATGTTTAGGTGAGAGACACAGAAATACTAAGGAGGTGAAACTTCTACTCATGAGTGGGTTGAAAATAGATTAGTGTAGAAAAACATATGAAGGTAGTATAAACTGATTGTTCATTTTGAAAAAAAGTTAAAATAATTCTCAGTGACATATTTTTGAATAGCACCTAAAAGTTGATACTCTAATGAGAAAAAAAGTGTGGGAATCATTTGCTCAAGCCTTCCTACCAACACATTTGTAAGCTGTGTCTATCTTGTGAGAGACTGCTCATACTGAGCTCTGACACTGAAAAAAAGAGACTATAATACTGCATTTGTCTACCCACGATCGTCTTACTACATGTAGTTTTAAGATTGTAAACCAAATGTAGATTGAGAATGTATTTGCTTTCACCAAATCCCAGCAATATCATTTACAGTCAAATCAGCTGCAGGCAACATTTAATTGCATCTTCCTTTTTGTTGAATCCAAAAGGACCGGCATATTTTTTTTTCTCTTGAAAGAAAGAGAGTCAAAAGCAAGACATGGAATTTTAAATGCTGCTTTTGTAGTAACATTTTGAGCCATTTCTAGCAGCTGAAAAGCCGATTGGCTGTCTAGGGGGTTATGCTAACGAAAACAAGACAGAAATCCAAGCTGTAGAATTTGTGCAAACCTTTGTCATGGCAAACAATAGTGAAACCCAACATTGCCTGGAAGGGGAAATTTGAGTCTGCAATCTGTTAGACTTTGAGCGCTGATAAGTGATAAGACTGTGCTGCAGTTTGAAAAGAATACAGCAAACACCCTTCCAGACAGGCCTGCCTCAGGCTTAACATGACACTCTTGTGCTCTGTAAGCAAGGAGAAAGGCAATGCTGTGCTCATTGCAAGTTCCCTTTATTTTCTAGCATTAAAAATTGCCAAGTAGTATCTATTAAGAGAAAATAGCTCTCCTGAGTTCTTCTGGTTTGTATAAACTCTTCCGTTGCTGTAAGTAAGGTAAATGTTGCTCTTTGGAAGTTCCTCTTTCCAGTGGGAAATTTTAATTTTGGAAAATTATCTCTTCAAAAAAAAAAAAGAATAATCACCTGACAGGAAATAGGTGCATATTTGTGAAAGAATCTTTGTAGAAATTAATTTCCTGCATGAAAACCTAGTAAGTAATGACTATGTAATTGTTGTCATTAATAATGTTATATATATATATTTTTTTTATTTACAGGATTCTCAAAGCAAGGGGCAGAGAGGCAGAAATATATTTCATCATGTTGAGCCAGACATTTTATGGTCCTAGCATAGAAATTAGCAGAGTACCTGAATGTAAAGTATAGTGCCAGTCCCCAAATCACAGAAAATTATGTGACCTTTTATGGTGACACTTACTTCGGGATACGGCTGGGATACAGAGTTAATAAAATGTAACTGATAAGAAAAAATAAAATTAAAAAAATTAAAAATTAAAAAAAATAGCAGAAAAATATCAGGGACCATAGAAGTATCCTCAGTATACTGTTAAACTCATATGATTTTATTCAAATATACTAGGGTGTTTGAATTGGAATAACATAATTCATTTCCCATTGTTTGATTTAAGACAGTTTTTACTTCCTATGTTTATCAACTATAAGTACAATTTACAAACAACATGTGCAATATAATTAAAATATGTGAGCTGAATTGTGAGAGTATAAATTATAACCACCCTTATATCAGTCCCAAATAGCCAAGCTTTATTTGTGTTTTCTCTTTTGTATTGGCAATAGAGGCATTTCTTCTACTTACTAAGGGAATCATACTTGGTTCTTCGACGTCTTCAAACTGATGATTTGCAACTCAAAATCTTTACTAAGTATTTTTAAATATCAATTTAGTTTCCATTTTTATAATTCAAATTGGTTTTAAAATTGAGAAATTCTTTCAGTAATGTAATGCATTTTGATTAATTCTACCACCCTTTCCCTCTCTTCTGATTCTTCATTAATCTCCCTACCATCCTTGCTCCCTTCGCCAAACTTTATGTATTTTTTTAAATATCTATTTATTGCTACCTGTATTGCATGGGTGTGTAGGACCATATTCCGGAGAAGGATTCCTCTCATAAGCCACCTCTTTGGAAAAAAAAAAAGAAGAAGAAGAAGAAGAAGAAGAAGAAAAAGAAAAAGAAACACCTCCTGCCCAAAGCAAAACAAAACAAAAACAAAACAAACAACTGTTTTTCTCTTATACTCAGATGTCAAGAGGTCCTCAGAAATGGATGTGAATTTTTAAGCCCCTCCCATATCATTATGGGATTTTGTATGCTGTGGTCTTTTGAAGGTCTTGGAGTCGCAGCCACTGTGAGTTTATTCATGTTGCAGCAGCTCTGTCATGCTCTGCAAGTACTGTGTCACCACAGATGCCACCACCGTTACCTCTTATAATTTTTCTGCCCAGTGTTCTATATAGATCCTGAGCCCTGAGTGGAGTGGTGGAGTAGGGGGACCCTGGGAGGCACTCTGACTCCCCTCACTCTCTACTCTCTGCACTTGGATCAGTCGCAGACCTTTGTATTAATCATCATCTATAGAAGAAAAAAAAAAAAAAAAAGCTTCTCCAATGAAAGCTGAAAGCTGAGGGATGTATTATTTTCTGTGTAGAAATAAGAGAACTTTGGGGGCAGTTTATTTATTACTATTTCTTTTTAGTTTACAAGTTCCTATATGTACTTAGACTCTATCATTTTCCTCAAAACAAAGGCACGAATGAATGAAAGGAAATATTTACTCTTTTATGAGAGCCTAAGGCTAAGGACACTGTTCTAGGAAAACTTAAATTGCATTGGTCTACTCTCACAGAGAGTAGACAGTGAGTCTGAGATTTACTACCTTTACTAGAAAATTAGTTCCAATAAACTTCTGGTCCTACAAAAATTAATTAGCATATAATACATGAAATTTTTAATGATTGTAATTTTTTTCTAATATACAAATATAAATAACAACTTCAGGAAATTCTTTTAAGTCACAATGAAATGTATATTAAAAAAATTAAAGCAGTCAGAACAAAGTAGATTTATAAGAAGTGGTGGTAATCATTAGTAGTTTGGTACCAAGCAGTGCAGAGAGGTATAGAACACTTGCATTTAAACTCTAATTCACCTGGAGTTATTTGAAAGGGAAATGAAGTATTATTAATCAAATATCTCTAAAGTATCCCAGTTTGATAATATTTCTCTTCTTCGGTACAGTTGGTCATTAGTGAAAAATGTTACCTCAAGTTATATTTATAATAATAAAAAAACATACCTTAAGAATTCTTGCAAGATAATAGAAGCAAAAAAATAATAATGCCTTCTTTCTAAATGCAGCCTTATTCTGTCTACTTAAAGAAATGAGCATGCATATCAATAAAAATAATAGCATGAAAATGCACATAGAAGTAGAAAAAAGAGAGGATAGAGAAAGTATGAATCAGGTACAGGGAAACAGTTATTTAGAAGTGATGTGTGGGGGTAAGCAGAAGTGAAATAGGCAGATTTGAGGTAGAGGATCCTAAGTACAAAGAGCAAATTCTGTGAAACCTTTTGTTTTCCTAAGGAGTTGTTCTCAATATGATATTGTATTGTTCAGTGGGAAGGGATACAACTGACTGCTTTGGCTCATGCCTTAAATCCAGGACTGGGGAGACAGAGCCAGGGGGGTCTCTGAGCTCACACAGGGAGTTCCAGGTCCAGCTATGGCTAAATAGTGAGGCACTGTCACAAAGGAGGAGCAAGAGGAGGTGGAGATGAAGGAAAGAAGGAAGAAAGGAAGGGAGGGAGGGAGGGAGGGAGGGAGGGAGGGAGGGAGGGAGGGAAGGAGGGAGGGAAGAAAGGAAGGACAAAGAAAGAAGGAAGGAAGAAAGAAAGAAAGAAAGAAAGAAAGAAAGAAAGAAAGAAAGAAAGAGAAAGAAAGAAAAAGAAAGACAGGAAAGAAGGAAAGAAAGAAAGAAAGAAAGAAAGAAAGAAAGAAAGAAAGAAAGAAAGAAAGAAAGAAAGAAAGAAAGAAAGGTGTCAGGTGGAGAATACTGTACCTTCCATATTAAGACCTGAGATAATTTCTGTTCTTTGGAAGTATTTGACAGTTTTATTTAAGAAAATAAAATGAAGATGTTAAGAGGGTGCAAGGGAAACACTTAGAAGTATGAGTTTTGAAAAGTTTAGATTCCTAGCAGAATGTAAGGAAGAGTAAAGGCACTCCTAAATGCAACAACGAACTCAATCTGATGAGGAAAGATTTTAATTTAAATTTCTTACAATTGTATTTTATCCATTAATTTATGTTTATTTTCATTAAAATATAATTACATAATTTTTGTTCTTTCTCTCCTCCTTTAGCCTCTCCCAGACCCATCCTCACTCCTTCTCAAATCCGCAACGTTATGGATACATAAATTCATGAATATGTAAATACAGCATGCTCAGTTCATTCGGTATTGTTGGTAGGTTTATGGTTTTCAGATTTAACCACATTGTATTGGTCAGTCAATTAGGGGGTACACTCTAGGGTTTTCTAGCCCAAACTGATATGTCTTTAAATTTTTAATTAAATTTTTTTTTAAAAAATCAAGAGAAAGCAGAAATTGTTTGATTTATAAGAGTGAAAATGATTTCTCTTGGTATTTGGGGAGACATTTATTATTTTTTTTCAAAACTTAGATATAAACCATAATAAGTACTTCCAGTTCAAATAACCAAATAAAATACTACCAATATAAACACCAAATTACAAGACACAACTCTGAATTAAAGTTCAAGTGGAAATCAATTAATTTTACAGGTCTTTTGATTTTAAGATTTTAAAATGCAGTATAAATTAACTGGTCAATTTATTAGTAAAGGGGTATATATTTGTTAGAATTATAAAAAACAAAACAAAACAAAACAGGACAATCTTAGATTTTTTCTAGCTTTTATTTTTAATAAAAAAGATTAGAGGTGATATCCTGCCACGTTTTATGAAAGAACCACGAGTTGACATCTATTGTTGATAGGTTTGAAACTAACATTGCTAAGCTACAACTTCACAAGGAAAAGACAGAAAGAATTGTGATCATTCAATCAAGTACTGTTCAAACCAGGTGTGAACACAATTTTTTTCCAGTTTTTATATTTTATATAACTAATAAAACAGTGCTTGTATAAAAATTCACAGATGTAGCCCATGGCGGTTCAGTGTCCAAGTGGGTTACATAGTAATGGGAAGAGGGACTGCCTCTGACATAATCTGATTGGCCTGCTCTTTATCACCTCCCCCTGAGGGGGGGGGGCAGCCTTACCAGGCCACAGAAGATGACAATGCAGCTACTCCTGATGAGAACTGATAGACTAAGATCAGAAGGAAGGAGAGGAGGACCTCCCCTATCAGTGGACTTGGGGAGGGGCATGCATGCAGAAAGGGGAGGAAGGGTGGGATCGGGAGGGGAGGAGGGAGGGGCTTATGGGGGATACAAAATGAATAAAGTGTAATTAATAAAAGTTAAATAAAAAATTTAAAAGAATTTCACACAAAGTTGCTAGGGAACATACAATTTCCAAAAATGTCCTGGGTTTGTGTTACGTCCTGTTTTCTAAGGCTGCGCTCAAATCAATGTAACAGGCAGACATGATGTGGCGTCTCAGTCTTTTTGCTAAAACTGTTCTCGTTATTTCCTCCTCACAGGAGTAACTGATGTCCACTCGTGCAGGGTCTGCTCTTCCTGGGATGAACACAAATTTTAAGATCGTGGTCCACACACGCTCACTATATTCTATTTAAAAATATAACTCAACTTTACACTCTATGTTTAAACATCAATATCTCTACACTTGGCCAAAAAGGCACAGAGAGCTGCAAGCCAGGCATACATTTCCAAGAGTGAGGAACAGGGAGTAAAGTTAATTGCTGAAGGAACTTGTAGACAAACCAGTGTCATTGTGCAACTATTTAAAGATCTGTAAAGGCCTAAAGATATACTCACAGTTTAAAAACTTAGAATGTGATACTTCCTAATAGAAAATAAAGAAGATGCATCACAGCATCAGTGTGCTCAGAGTCATTTTCATATGCACAAACCTCCTGAAATTATGCACTTAATTAGCCTGTATATATCAGAAGAACAAAGGATCTGTTCCATTCTCTGTGTGATTCCCGCCATCAAACATTGAATTGTTAGAGCTAAAGAATTCCTGATAATTTCTGCCACTGAGTAAGTCTAAATTTAAACCCACTGTCTTTCATTTAATAGCTGAACAAATTTAAAGACTTATTTTGTTCTGAAAGTCTAAGCTTGCATTTTTCTGCTGTGCAACAGAGAGAACTCAGGGGTGCTTTGGAAGCACACTTCCAACATTTAGATTAACTCCTAAGGCTTCCAATTAGTATTGAGAGATTATATTATTCTTCCACCCTACTTAATTTTTATATAAAATATAACTTTTTCAGAAAATTGAATCAAATAATAATTGCTACCATCTGTATGTTAGCCTTAATAGAAATATAATTGTAGGGGGAAATGAATTACCTACCTTATTAACTAGCAAAATTAATAAAAATGCTTGCTTTAATGCAGTCTTAATGCAGTTCTTAGCTAAACACTCATGCACACTCAAACACACACACAAACACACATGCACACACACATGCTTCAGGGGATTTTAGAGCTGTCCTACTTATCAGCTTATCCTTGTAGGTTTCTGCTTATCTTATCAAGGAAAGGCATCACATTTGCTTCCTTCTGCTAATAAGGTCTGGAGCAGGCTTTGCTCTGCAGCTCAGTAATTCCTCTGGCAGACAGAAGCCTTCAGTCTGCTGCTCTTCCCTGCCCTTATCTCTCTACTTAGTTTTGTTTCCAGGGCAGCCAGAGTGGCAGGTCCATCTCCCCCCCCCCCCATTGCTGAAATTTCCAGTCTTGGAGACAATAAAGAAGCACACCTTTCTCTTCCCAAAGCACTCATTCATTTAGCACTCAGTACATTTAGTTTTCTGGAGGTCTAAATGTTTGGGCTATATGCTAAGGGTAAGTTATGAGTCATGTTTGACTCAAGCACAAGTTATGTTTCTGGTACTTTCCTGGAAGACAATAGGCAAACAGCTTAGGTATTACTTCCCCTTTCTGTAATCTGGTGATGAAATAAGTCATTCAAGGGTGATTGCAAAATGCAGAGGGGTAATATGAACACTACTTGACTGCTTATTTTGGTACTTCTACCATCTCCAATAATAGTGCAAAATAAGGAAACCCATGGAGGTTAACCGGAATTAGTGGTAGCATTGTTTTTTGTTGTTGTTGTTTTGTTTTTTAGTTTGTTATCATATATCTAAAGTGGAACTGTCATCTGTTTTGCTGTGTACTCATCTTAACATTATTTTAGTAAGCATATTTGATAATTATAAGCAGGATATAAGTAGCTTTATAGAGGTAAAATGTTATATTAAAACAAGCAAAATAAAGAGGAGTAAGTAGCGGACTATACTTGGGAGCAAAAGAAGATAAAAAGTTCTGAATTTGTCCTGTTGTAAAGTGAAAGATTGTGTGTTTAGCCATCAGAGACCAAGGAAATTGGGAAGGTAAAGCATCCAAGATTGAAAGGCACAGTTAAGTCTGTGAGAGCTAGTGTGCACGCACTATGAGGTAATCCCTAATGAACAGACAACTTGTCAAATCCTTCCTGGAATCCTGCAGCCTGTCACAGACTCCCAATCTTAAGAGGAATGTGAGAACTTGAAGAGGGTTCAGAGGACAGCCACAAAGATAATGAATTGGTTGTAAAGTAAGACCTACAAGAGAAGGTGAAAAGATCTGGAATTATTCAACTTGAGGCAAGGACTAAGAAGTTATTTAAATCTACAAGTCAAAAATATATGGTTTCCATCTTCTGCTTCTCCTTGAACTAAAGGAAGAAATCCGTTTAAATCTCAGGATGGGAAATTTATGGAACTTAAACAATAATTTAACAAGCAGGTTCATTACACATCATTAAGGACTCTGGAGAGTGGTTTACAAAATGTGCATGTTCCTCTATGTTGTATAATTTATTTATATATTTATTTTAGTTAGCTGTGAATGTGCCGTCTTTGATGAAGAAGAGAAATGGTCTAAATGACCTAATAGGGTCTCTCAGGCCTTAAATTTTACTGAAATCCACAGTTAAGTATTAATAGCCCACTAAATCATTGCCACATTTTTAGCTGTTCCTCTCACTCATCTACTTCAAGACTGTGGGAGTGAATGGGAAGTTGAGGTGGCTTGAACTAAGATGAGTCTGGCAGAAGCAGAAGGGCTTTGAGTAGAGACAGGAAAAGGGGAAGTTGGAAGTGTGTATCAGACAAAGAGAATACATTTTAAGGGAACAGAACTGTGAATGACACTGTGATATTTCTAGTCAGTTGAGCACAGTCTGGGCATGGTTGGCAAGAACTGTGCATAGAGAGGGTAGGAGCAGATGGTCCATACTGAGGAGAAGACTTATTTATTATTATTATTATTATTATTATTATTATTATTATTATTATTATTTATATTTTTCATTTTGTAACTCAGTTGTAGCTCCCTCCCTCATCTCTTCACTGTCTCACCATTTCTCCCACTTCCTCCCCTAGCCCTCTTCTCTAGTCCACTAATAAGGGAAGTCCTCCTCCCCTACTGTCTGACCCTAGCCTATCAGGTCCCATCAGGATTGTCTAGATCCTCTTCCTCTGTGGGCTGGCTCAGTTGCCCCACCAGGGAGAAGACATTAAGGAGCAGGCAACGTAGTTCCTGTCTCTTTTCCTGTTACTAGGGAGCCCACATGAAAACTGAGTTGTAGATGGACTACAGCTGAGCAGTCAGTCTAGGTCTAGGTCCTCTCTATGTATATCCTTTGGTTGATGCATCAGGCTCTGCAGTATCCCAGAAGCAGAGAGACATGCATGGTATATCCACTCACTTATAAGTGGATATTAGCCATATTATATAGGATAAACATACTAAAATCTGCAGACCTAAAAAAAGTTAAACAGCAAGAAGGATCCTATGTAGGAAACATGCTTAATTTTTATTCAGAAGGGAAAACAGAATAGACACCGGAAACAATAGAAGAAAGGGAACAGTCTACCCCAGATGTCCTCTAAAAGACCCCAACAAGCAGGTTATCAAAGCAAATGCAGAGACTCATAGCCAAACTTTGGACAGAGTGCAGGGAGTCTTATGGAAGAAGTGTGATATAAGAAAACCAAGAGGGGACAAGAGCCATACAAGGAAACCAACAGAGCCAACAAAAGGAGAGGACTTTTGGTCACATAGAGATTTTACCTTAAAGCTGGTCTTCAGTATTTTTGGTGTAATGAATTGGAAGATAATTAAGAGAGATGTTTACTCATCACGTTTCTGTTTCATGAAACTTAAAATAGCAAAATAAATAATTAATAATAGGTAAGGTATGCTTCAGGTAGAGAAAGCCTGTAGGTGTATAGCCAGATACTTCATTGGAGATATGGAACAGCTCAATACTGAATCACAAAGTGCATAAAAGCAAAAGGGAGGGATATTCAGGAGGACTGAATAAAAAATATTTACTTTGATATATTTCATCCCTGGGAACAAATGGTAACTACCATAAATATTACTTAAGTGACACAAAACCTTTTTCTTATCTGTACACTAATAAAACAGTGCTTATGATGAACTAAGCATTCCATTAGATACTAGATCTCTATGTTGTCAATATGTAAGCAGACAACCTGCTTTTCTGGGGCCAGTCTTATCTCTCCTTATCCTCTGATGGATAAATAGGTAAATAAAATACGTTATATACATATAGTAGAATATTATTCAATCTTACAAGGAAAGGATTTTATGACATATATTAAGATATGGGAGAATCTTGAAGACATCACACAACATGAAATAAACCAGTACCAAATACTGTATTCTTTCTCTTATTTGAATTATTTGGAGGACCAATTTTTCAGAGACACTCAAACAAATGGTGGTTGGAAGGAAGCTAGGGACAAGGAATGTACAATGAGTTGTTGGGTTTTTAGGTGGGTTCATGGAGGTTTAGATGAAAAATCTTGATATTGGCTGCAAAGCAGTGCCAATACATCATTGAACTGTCTCTTTTCTAGTTAAGTGATTAAAGTTTGCATATATTTTATCACTTTTACTTGTTAAAAGGTCTTTGTTAAGGTGATTGCATGTGGCATAACCTGAAATCCTCTTTGAAATGTGAGATGAAAACAATATAGAATTATTTGTATGTTGGAGTTTACCAATTCTCTGAATTTTTGCTGCAATACTTATGGCTAGTTTAACAGAACCCAATGTTTGCTCTTTGAAGTTCAAATGACATATAACACCCAGTGAGATTCAAGCGTCATTTCATGTTGGTATCATTTTCTGTAATCAGGACTCTTGGCTGAGAAAGGATTTTTTTTTCCTTTAAAGAACGAGGAGAGCAAGAGTGAACCAGAAAAGCCCTACTTAAACCAGAGCCCAGGAGGTTTATTTCAGGAATAAGCCACCTGACTCTCCTGGTAATAAACTTGGACAAAGCACGTTAAATCCTTACGATGTTTGTTACATCAGTCAATAAAGCAACATCAAGGAGAGGAGTCGGGTCCCTAGACATTCAGGAGACAGAGAGCTCATCATAGCTAGGGGAAGTTTGTGAATTACTGTTTGCTAGATATAATAACCAAACTCTCTCAGATGCTCCTGACAGTCTCCATTTAATGAGCCATTCACTGTTTTGCTTAAGTCTGAGAATATAGTGAATCTTTAGAATTTACAGTTGTTGAATCGTTCCTTTAGGCAAGTGTTTTGATTACTATTAGAACCCTACAACAGCCTCCCTCAGGTACTGTCTGTTTTTCTTTTGTTATTGTTTATTTTTATTGAGGCCAGAGAAGGGCTTAGGTGAAAAAAAGGTTCCATCCCATGTAAAGCAGGCTCACAGTGTTAACATATTCCTAACCAACCTAAGGAAAGGGCTGGAATTAGCATTTAGAAGATACTCAACTAAGTCATAATTTTAACATACATATTAATGTTAATTTTATATCTTCTTGTGATTGTGACCTTAAAATATATACTTGAAAGGTAATCTTGAAACTTCGCCAACAAAAGCCAATTAGGTTAGTTATAATATTTCTTTACCTTCATATTACTGTATTGTAGCATATATTTAATATGCTGTACTTCAACTTGTTTGACCTGAGTATCTTACTGTCCCCAGTTGCAACCAGTTTCTACCACTAAACAGACCAATTGCTTGAAATTGGCATAACAGTAAAAATTAAGTCTTAGCTTCCATTTTTACCATGGTGGACAGCCAATGCATTTATAAAGCAGCCCACTTAATGGTTTAATCTGCTAAAGTATAGCCTTTTGCTTGTTTTATCTGGGCTTTAACATAATTGATTACTTAATTCAAACTTAATAATGACCTGCAGCCTCTTTCTAAGAAGTACTACATTTAACTGAGTCTTCCAGGCAAGACTTTGTGTTGTTTACAAAACTCTGAGACCCTTAAGAAGCCCAAAGCAGAATTTCTGTTCCCATCAGTGCCTACTTGACAAGGTAACTTTGCATCAGCTACAACTTCAAAACTCTGTGTTTGTCATTGTGTGGGACCTACTTCTTATTTTACCAAGAATGGTTTTAAAGAGTTGAAATATTTGTCAGACAAAGGTTGTTATTTTCTCGCATGTGTTTTGTTTTTCAAACTATTTCTTCCCATTCTGTCAGTTTTTTTCTTCTTTCTGTTGTGTTTGTTTGTTTGTTTGTTTGCCTCCTGCTTCAGGTGTAAGACAGCCAAGGGCATCTGAATAGGGAAGAAGTAATATAATTTGTCCTAACTGGGAAGGGGGACTTTCATAACAAGATGCTTTCCGTTTTCTGTCTCACATGCAGGAGAGGGTTAGGCCCATTGTCTGTAGGAATGATCTCTGCAGGAGCTCGATGAACCCCATTTCATTTTGTTTTTATGTCACAGTTTGACCAGATCCTAATTCATATATTTAACAGTACGTTGTTAACCAGTTCACCATTTTTTTTCCAACTGAGGTTTAAGACCTTCTTGTAACAAGATGATATTTCTGAATGCAGTCTTCTGAAGGTCATACTAAGCTCTTTAGTCAAATTTATTTTTTCTTTACTTAATTGTATTAAGAAAACACCTATATTTAATTCTTCAAAATTTGGGATGTTCTTGAGAATTTCATACATGAGTGCTGTTGTCTAGTAATTTCCTCCTTCCTCATTCCCTGTCAATTTCTGTTCCACTCCTATTCTCTCAAGTTAATGACTTTCTCTCCTCTTTATGACTGGTATAGGTGGAGCAAGTGTTATCTTGATGAAGCTTGTTACACAAAGGTTAGAAGGGCTGTTTACAGCCTGTCAGGTCCTCTGGATGGCACTGGCCCACAAAATAGGGCAGGCAAAATAGCCTGAAGAAGTAGCTGGAGCCAGGAAGAGCAGAGCTTGAGGCAGGCAGAAGAGCTGCAACCAAGGAGTCGTCAGAAGAAAGACCAAGAAATGTTCTATGCAGCGTATTTTCTAAAGAGGAGACAGGCTAAATATTCATGTTTTAACCTCCACAAAGGTCCAAACTTGCAGAGTGGCTACTAAATTTATTTCTGGCTTTGAAATTTTTTAAGTGTTTTGTACTTATTTCCCTCTTTCTCTCTCAATCAATTAAGTAAATTTAAGTCAAAAATATAAGAAAAGAATATGACATGATACACAGGCATATTTTGATATAATTTAAGGCAGCTCTGTGTGATCTGTACAGAAATGTTTGATACTAGCACACAATAATCATAGCATATCAGAAAAAAAACATTAAGTTGAATAGCATGTAAGTCTTAAGTTGAATAGCATGTAAGTCAATGTTAATTATTGCTAATAAGAAAAAATGTGAAAGTAAACAAAAATTACTTTTTTTTCCCTGTGTATGAACAATCAAAGAAAGAGGCCCTATTTGTGTTGTTGGCTTAGGATATAATTTTTACAATGGCAATTCTAGTATATAATAAAGTATACCTGTTATATCTTTGAGATTTTCATTTAAGGAAAATAATTAAATAGAGAAAACAACATAGCTTGAAAACAAAAACACAGAACAATATAAACAATTAAAACCTTATGTTAATATCAGCGAGCACATTCTGTGTTCCATTCTTTCTATCATTTCAAAACTACTTCATGTAGTTTAAGCACTGGCTTTGAATAAATGCCAAAGATATAAAAATGATATTTGGTTTGTTTAAACATTATTAGTATTTTGAATTTTTAGTCATGATTTTTAGAATTTTCTAAATTTTCCAAGCATGTCATGTATTGTGTTTTTATTTTAAAGTCAACAAAATATAAAATTACATTTCTCTATGTACAGTCAAAGTAGGTGAATTTTTATGTACAACTGTGCAACTTTCTCTTCCCTTTCAAATATTTACAGCACGGGCCAGTCTGATTTCTTTTTAATGTGCAGGACTTTCTCGTATATACCACACATGCGGAACTACGTAAGTTTGCACTTGCATATGTGTTTGTAATGTATTGATGTTTGAAGATATATGTGTCCATGTCTAAAGACAAGTGTGTAATATTTGCATTGAGGCAAAACATTAAAAATGCTATTTCAAGGTCAGAATCTTATCACAAACTTCTTCTCTTGTTTGTGTTTGAGAATTTCAGTGTCACCTAATGAGTATTCTAATTTCAAAATTTAAATTTTAATCAAGTGAAATGTAAGCAAAATAAAGGCAAAGCAAATACCAAACAACCAATAGACTAGATGTCAACAAGTGTGTTAACACAGAATCACGGCTTGTTACTCCTAATTTTTCCAGTAAAACAACATAAGATAGAGCTAAAAGTTAACTTTGAGACTCAACCAGAAGTATTACCAATAGCAGGGAGAAAAGAATTCAGAGTAGAAAGTAAGTCCCTCCATTTTAAGGTTTATTTTATATAAAACCAAAATTCTATAACATGTTCTGTTAATGGGAAGTTGTGTTGTCAGTGTCCTTCAGCATACAGAGGCACTTCAAGAACATTTCCTTTAATTATCACTGGCACACATTTGTGAAATCTAATTTAAATTTTGTCCCTGTTATTTTGCTACCATTGTTGTTAATTCTTGTTTGGGCCATGTAGCGCCAAATATGTACTAAAGTGTTTCAGTATCTACTTCATACACTTAGTAAACACTGAAAAAGAGACCATACAATTGGGTGTTGATAATTTGGAAAATTCAAAATATTTCTGGCCTGACAAAGAAAATCACTTTTAACTTACAAAGTCTATCTTATTTTTGCTAAAATTAAGTTGCTTCTGTGTTAATTTAAATTTTAAGTCAATTTTAAGTAACCTTTATTTCAACATTGAATACATATATAAGACTTTTAGTTCTAGAGAATATATGCCAAATCATTAGCATCTTCTGCAAGCTCTTTACTAATTAAAATTTCCAAGGAAAAGTACAATAATATACAGCCCATCTTTTTTATCAAATCCGTTACTTACTCTAAATAATATAGTAATGTTTAATAACATCTTCCCGAAAAATCATTCAGTGCTTGAAATTTGATAAATTATGCGGTCAAAATGGATTTTAATGTATATGTGAAAATATCAATTGTGCTTTCTTAATGCTATTAAATTTCTAAATAAAAGTTGAATAGTTACATTTTAAAGTGATGAGCATTAAATGTTTTTTTAGAGGTGGTATTTTATTACAAAGAGCACAGAGAATGCTGAAACCATATTTATACTGTCATGTTAGCAGTTTCTGTTCAGTTGTTTTCCTGCATTTTGGTAAAGTGGGTGCGTTTGCTATTGGAAGACGTATTCCTTCAAGAGTTACAGTTGAGCTGGTGTTTGATGAACTGATTGTTTCCAATATGAACTCAGTATGGTGAAAAAAATAAATTCTACATCTGAAGATGTAAGCTACTCGCTAAACAGCTCAGAAAGATGAGAAAAATCTAAAATGGTAAAGTTATTTTTTCCTCCTATATCTTGTTCTCTGTAAAGAAGGTTGTAAGAATCAGACCAAATATATATGAGCTTACCGGGATCGTACATGCTGTACATTTCATATAGCAGGCATATGTCTGAGAGTCTGTGCTGGGCCAGAAGAAGGGTTAAAGGGCCTCCAGATGGAGCCTGCAATGCTGAAGAGTGCAGTTTCAACCCTAAGTGCTACCATGGGGCTCATAGTACCCTTCATTGTTGAAAAGGAGCCACCAGCTGGTACAAGATTTGTAACCACATTAGAAGGAAGTTCTAGTTGTCAGTGCTTGGGGCAAAAGATTGTAAGATGTGAACAGCTGTCTCCGTGGAGAAAAGAGATCAGTTTTGGTGAATTCTTTGACAAGTGTGCCACCGACGGAAGGGTTGAGAGGGGTCACACAGATGAAGATCTTAAAAGGTAGCTTTAAGGTCAAAAGGGGAAAAAAATGAAAGTACATTTTGAATACTGCTAGGCTTGTGTGGTAAATGAAGCTAATGCAAAAATAATTCTTGCAGCGTGTGCTGAAAGAAAGGCACATGACTTTATTACATTAGCTTAGAACTGCATGCGATGAGTAGGCAGTAGGTCTTCACTTTTAAGTCTATACTTAAAGTAGCAAATTTAGCATTTATTGCCTATTACAAGCACATATGCTTTGTGCTGTGTAAAAAATATTCTTTACTCTGATAATACGATAACATATAAAAACATAAAATGTAAGACTGTGTTAAAATACGGAGCTGTTGTCAGTTGGTGACCCTTGCTGCACAGTCAGTTGAAGGGTGGTTATAGATTTAGTATGCAGTCAAAAAATATAAATCTGTAAGGGTAGGCAACTTCAGGTTTTAAGCTCCCTGTTTTATTTTTTATGTATAGGTGTGTTAGTCACATGTATGTCTGTTCACAACATGTGTGCCTGGTGCTTCCAGAGAACAGAGGAGTTTTGGAAGGATCTCAAGAACTGGAGTTAGAGATGGTTGTTAGCCATCAACTAGGTGCTGGGACTCCAATCTGGCTTCTTGGGAAGAGCAGTCAGTGTTCTTAATTGCTAGCTTATCTCTTAACCCTTCTTTTTCATTTAAAATTTCAAGAATTTCATGTATAAAGACAGCGTATTTACATCATTTCTAACACATTTTCCTTCTCCAACTCCTCCCAACCATCTACTACCTCTTGCAGTTCTGGCCTCTTTTTCTGTATTTATTATTATTTTATTTTTAGGTAAGCATAATTACAAATCACACACACCCACACACACCAACACACACACGCACACACACACATACACACACTATTGAGTGATTTTAGTTTTGCCCATAAATGGGTGTGTCTAGGGCTAATCACTAACATGTATGTAAGATAGTGTGGCTGACGGTGTTTGTCTCCCTTTGCAGGGTTCTTTATCATTTGTTGTGACTGTATTGAATTTCTCATCCAGAAAAGCCTGAGAACACCTCCTGGCATTGATAATCCCAGGAGATGGCACCAACTAAAGAACAGCCTCGAGCCTTGTCTTGTGGAACCAACCATCTATTGTAAGGGTTAGTAAACTACAACAGACAGGGCCAGAACCAGTCAGAGTTCTGTTTCATAAATAAAGTAACTGTGTTCATTCACTTACAAATCGTCCATGTCTCCTTTCTCAGCCAAATGGCAGAAGTTTATCTGTGAGAAAGGGAATTTATGACCTGCAAAGCCTAAAATGTTTACTACCTGGTCCTTTATAGACCCTTCATGTCTCCTGCTAACCTGTCTTAACTTCACTTTATACATACACTTCCTAATCTTTTCAATCTTTCCTTTCTTCTTAGAAGATACCTGGATATAGCTTACTTCCTTCCATTTAGTGACTGTTCACAGTCGCTTTCCTGAAGTTTTCACCTAAATTAATACTCACATTTGAATGGCTTTTGGAGATGAACAAATTCAAAGACCAAATAATTGTAATTCATATTGGAAAATAATAACAAACTAGTAGACCACAATTATTAAATGTCAGTCTTAGTTGTGAATATATAGGTCCGATGGACAGAGAAATTAATCTTTACATGTTTAAAATAGCTCACCTAGCTGGGAAGCAAGCATAAAAAAACCTGAAGCCTAATCTAGTGGGACGCAGCTCTACACCGTCAGTATCTATCTGTTCGTCAATAAATAAAAAATTTTCTTTCAAAGAGCACTATCATTTCTCTGCACGGGGCAGGCTCTTTTTGTTCCAAACTCTGTCATAATGTTTAATGTAAGCAAGGTAGGCATCAACAGTCCAGTATTTTTTTCTTAGTATTCAAGACACATATTTGAATATACTTATATATGTGAGTATATACATATTATACAGTAGTATCTATTACTACAGGGAAATACATACATTGCATACTGAAACTGTGATGTATATATAAATATACATGAATATCTAATAGACATATATACAAATACCTAATTTGATCAGTTCATATTAAATATAATAGATGTAAAAACTACAGACAATGTTACAATTAGATACCTTTAGCACCCTCTAGCATCTTTTGTTATTTTTTCTTCCTTTCAGTAAGTATGTACTCACCTTATTCCAACAATGAAAAATGTCCTCACCTTTAGTGCCTTCAATGACTTATTCTCTCATTTTCTGAGAATATTTCACTCATTCACAAAAACAAATTGTTGCAACCACAGTTTTTGAGGAAAATAGCTAAAGATTTCAATGCAAAGAAGCAACAAAGGGGGTTTTTGTTTTGGGGATGAGTTCTGTATGTAGTGGAACTGCAACTCTATCAACTATAGTCATCTTCAAAATGATAAATACCATTGATCCAAAACATTTTTTCCACACTTTAATAAGTATTACTGGCTACTTAGGTCAAATGTGAAAAAAAATTGAAAAGATTTAAATACTTATAATAGCCATTTCCATAATACACGTGAAAAATGCTTGAACATGGACCTCTGATAGTGAGATGTCTTTTTAAGGGGTTCAAAGTACAGCCACTCAGGACTAAGCTGGCCCTTGTCAGCAGGCACTTGACATTTGAATGCATCTATTCTCTGTGTGTTGAGGGGTCAACACAATAAAATAGCTGTCACTGAATCCTGGTGGATTGGGAGGTATTACCAAAATGCTCCTTAGGTGTTTGATGCTGACCTTTGAAGGAGTCACTTTCACCTGAGTGACCTGTGAAATCTCATGGGCAGGAGGACACAAAGGACGGTTAAACAATCCAAATACCGCAAAAGCAGGAGAAGCTCCTGCTGGGAAGTTTGTACTTAACTCATGTCTCCCCAGGGATGTGGGCAGTCCTGTCAGAACTATGGCATGAACACAGACATGATACATTCAGATGAGTGTTCATTTTCCCTTCCTAAATCTCAGCCTCATTCAACTGTGGCAAATTTGGGACACTCATGACTTTCGTTGTTATAATTCTTGTTCAGCTAGGTCATCAATATGATTCTCATTAAAAAAAAAAGATAACAGTTACTTAAAAACCACTGCAATAAGAAAAATATTCATCACAACTATCTCAACATTTTATGTACCTATTTATTAAATAATGAGTTTCTCCTAAGGTGGTTTGATGCCACAAGATTCTATAAAAACAAAATGAATCCTATTTTTTATTTCAAAAATTACACTATTACATGAACTACATGAAGATGTCAAATTAAATGTAATAGTTATTTTTCTACTGGAATGGCAATCGTTTAAATTTAGGATTTTTATAAAATATATTAGTTATTATTATTATTCCATATAAGGCTAAAATGTCTATTTAGACCCCCAAATACTAAAGACTATTTCAAGATATTTTTATAGGTTTAATAATACAGAAAAAGAGAGAGAGAAAGAAAGAGAGAGAGAGAGAAGGAGATTGATGAAGAGATTCACAAAGATTCATGTTTAACTTCCAAATAGAATTCTTAAGTCACAATTTATATGTGAAATAAATGAGACTTCAGAAATGGAGACAGTGTCAGATAGGCCAAAGCAGATTGTTCATTTGTTGAATACCTTGATGTTGTTTTAGGCATAAAGATAATTCATATGAACATTTGACATACATCCACACTTCTGGCGTCATCCTCTTTCTAGTCAATTTTTTTGTCTTCCTATTCAACACAATTTTGCTCTTGTTCTTGGATTCAGTGTTTTAGCCATGGTTATAAAAAAATAATAAAATAAACAAAAAAATTGATCAATTTGTTTCATTGTCATTCCAATGATAGCAGGGTCTTCATATATTTAAAAGAGCTTTTCCACTTCTAATTGAAAAAACAATCAGTTTCTAACTTGAAAACAATGAGTCTTTTTATCATGTTATTTTGAACACTGTGAATCTTGTTATTTTGATTGTGATGTTGAGAAGTTGGCTCAGAACCCTGTGCACGCTAGGCTTGTACTCTACCACAGAGCTGTACCTCCTGCCCTTGACAACAGTGCATTTTTTAATTGCCAGGAAACTTGAAAACCTGGCGAGTATTCTAGCTCAAATGTAATTCATTGGAAGTGTTTAATTAAAATAAATTAAATGCAGAGAGAAAGTTTAAACAGATAGATACATGCTGACAATAGTGACTGGATTAATAAATTTTGGGAAACACTAGGTGGGCATCTATTGCAAACTATCATATTCACATGTTATGCTCCTGACTCCTCTCTCACATCTACTTATCAATTTACAGGCCATGACAGATTTGTTCTCTGCTTGGTACAAGGCTAAGGCTGAGTGTCACAGAAGTGAACTGACCTAACAAAGCCCCTCTCTCAAAGAATTATTTTATTCACCATTTAAATCAAGAAACGTGTTTCATTTACTTAAACATACTAACAGTACATGCAATAGACACTAAAGTTGTCTACAAACCTTGAGTTAAATTTGGAAACTCATCAGATTAAAAATTGTATATTAGAGATATATTTGATATCGTAATTACATGACTACAGATTCAAAATATTTTTATGAAGTCCAAATGCTTCAGTATTTGCTTATCTATATGAAAAAGATCAAATTGGTAAAACTGTACTTGAAGGAAAATGTGAACTAACTCTGGAGCATTGGCTGGAGGTGATATTCCTTAATGGAATTTGAATGAAAACAGTGTTTAATTTCACTTCAAAAGATATTAGGTATAACAATAATATTGAATGATGATAACCCAGATGGCTGCTCAACGACTAACAGGAGGGTAGCATATACAGGATGGATATGTTGGGGAAAAGAACTGTTTTTATTCCAGGTAGTTCAGAGTAGGGTGACGTGAGATTCATTCATTATCCTACTCAGAATGGTGGCAAACTAAAATTCAAGGATTGTGTGTGTGTGTGTGTGTGTGTGTGTGTGTGTGTAATCTTCCACTTAATGTTTTCAAAGAATAGTGTAATATTTCCTGCTGCTCTCATATTCTAAGGTGGGGCACAAGTCTGAAATCTTTAAGATGTAAGGATTTTGATTGATTATTATTTTTAGAAACACTGATTTGTTTTGTATATTATACTTTAAACTCATAGTTTGTTAGGAAAAACAGTGCAATGAAACGACCTTTCTCTTGTGTGTTGAGGTTAAGGTGCAATTATCCTACCCATAGAAAGGTGGATGGATCTTTACCATTCTGATAGTATGGGTTAATTAAAACAAACAAACAAACAAACAAACAAAAAACCAATGCCTTGATTTAGCATGATGGCTAGTCACATTTTATGTGTTTTTAAAATGCTGATTATCATTTAGACACCAGTGTATGGCTTTCAAAACTTTGAGCCAATCCTTTAAAGCCTAGATAACACCACTTTTTAAAGGATACTGAGGACAACTTACCTCCTGAATGAATTTGGAGATGTGCATTGGTCCCCAATCACCATCTAAATGTCAGGCTTGGATGTGGGTCTTAACAATCCTTTTCCATAAAAGCATACCTTAAACACTTAGAGCCATCAGATAACAACCAAGATGACTAAATTTCAGTAGCTCTTTGATACATTTTCTTTAAACTGGCTGCTGTTTTTTTTTTTTTTTCTTTTTGCTTCTATTTTTTGTTTTGTTTAGAATTTCTTTCTCTCTCTCTCTTTGCCCCCCGGAGAAGGACAGAGTGGAGGGAGAGCTGTAAAGTCTCTGGGTTACAGTATAAATCCCGCTTGGCTGCCCGTGACCGCCTCATTTAGCAGCTGTGTAGCAATGCCCAGCACTCGCTCTTACAGTCTTTTATGTAATATAATATATATTTTTTAAATTGATTGCAATTTTTTTAGCACTTTGGGGGCTGCTGGTGGTCTCCTTTTCAGGCTAAATAGACCAACTGCTGCTGCTAAGAGTTTATTCGACCACCCACACTCGGAGGCACAGCCCCCTTCTCCCTGTGTTTCCCTGAAGTAGCAGTCAGCAAGGGCCCTGCAGTAATAACTGTGAGCAGCAGCCTTCAGGCTCAGAAAAATGTCACAGCTTGATCCCTCGAGCCTCCAGTGCCCCCATTCAATCAGTGCTCAACTGCGTGACGCACCCTGAAACTTAAAATGAAAGCCCTGGATTCGTGGCCAAAAATATAAACTCCTCACGCGCTCCTCCTGTGGGGGTTATTGAAGTTCTCGGTTAGCGCGCTGACTGTTACCTACTCTTCCTCTGGTTTCCCGGATGGCATGGGAGGAGAGTACAGCTGAGGCAAAGACTGAACAAAGGCCTTCACTGGGACGCAGGCAGACTGAGAAACAGCAGGCTCCTGAGTTTGGAAACAACATTTTGACAGACAAAAACTACGTGAATAAATACAGTGAGCTTATAATTACTTCTGTCGTTAGAGCTTTAGCATGGAAAAGTAGGCTAAACACTCAGATATAATTTCATAGTGGTTTGAAGTCTCAGAACCGCTGCATGGGGGTAAGTCTGTGTAGAAAACAGGGTAAGCAGTGACCACCCTCAGACCCAGTTTAAGTCAGAAGAATGAAGAAAGCAGAAATACACATTTTAAAAAATTTTAAGTGATTTTTATCCCACTCCAAAGGAGAAAGTGGTTCCCTAGAGGATAACGTAAGAAGCACCCCACGGCTCACTCACCCGGCATGAGAGACCTAGCGTGAGAGAATGCGAAGCATAATGCATACAGCAAGGGCTTGTGCAGGAAGATGGAGTGGAGGGACACGAAAATATCATCAGAACCAGAGCTTTGTTGATGACGTAGGCATAGCCAGGAGGGTCTGTAAAGCGGCCCCGGTGACTTATGTCTGGAGACATGCTTTCATACTCAAGGGAGCTACTAGGCTACTTGTCCATGAGGGCTGGTCACTTAATAACTTAGGACATCAACGCATTTATAGTTTTGTGTGTTCCTGGAAAGTGATAGAAGTTGGGATGCAGGGGATAGTGGAAGGATGTAGGCCACGGGAAGTGTTCCTTTGACAGATGTATCTGACCTTAGACACTCCCTCCCATTTTTTTTTCTTTCTCTGCTCATTGGCTGCAATGAAATGAATGCTTTTGTTTCTGTTGCACTTTGCTATAATGATTGCTTCTCCATAGTTATCAATATGTCAACGAGCGTGGCCTTTGAAAATGAGAAATCCTTCCTTAAACTGATTTCCTCAAGGCATTATATAAGGCACAGTAACTAACAGACAGTTGGTGAATCCAAGAGTACTGATTCTCCCTCTGGCACGCAAAGGATTCAAATCAATACATATGGCTACTGAGTGCTCACTGAGTTTAAAGTACTTTTCTATTGCTATAAAGAGACACCATGATCAAGGAAGCTTATTAAAAACATTTCCTTAAAGGCTTGCTTAAAAGTTTTGAGGGTAGCCCAGCACAGTGGCACATACCTATAATTCCAGCGATCGAGGAGGCAGAGGCAGGTAGATCTCTGTGAGTTCGAGGCCAGCCTGGTCTACAAAGCAAGTCCAAGATAACCAAATATACAACCTGAGGATGACACCATGACCATAATGGTAGGTAGTGTGGCCACAGATGGGGAGGCATAGATTTTGAGCAGTAGCCGAGAGGTTATATCTGATCCAGAAGCAGTAAGGGGAGAGAGAAAATACTAGGCTGCCGTAGGATTTTGAAAGTTGAAAGCACATCTAAAGATATACACATCCTCCAACAAAGCCTCACCTTCTAATCCTTCACAGTTTTAGTTACACCAACTGCAGAATTTGCATACATGAACCTCTGGGAGCCATTCTTACTCAAATCGCTTACACAGTGCAAGACTGGAGAAAAATATGTATTATAGCTTAGAACACAGTATGGTAATACATATAATTATATAACACATAATATATTACAGACACTACATCGTATAATGTATACATTATATCATTTTACTTATATTAATACACTATATATGTGTATATATAACACGTATAATACAAATTATATGCATGTATGTATCTTCTAAACTCTATAGAAGCTCTTGTCTTTGTAATCCAAAGTAGATATTTTAGACTTTCAGATTTTTAGCCTCAATGTGGCAGTTGGTAAACTGAACTTTATATTTAGATCAGCAGACTGTGGAAATGGGGGAATAAGAGCCTACACGATTTATTTTCCTCATCAAAGGAAATGTAAAACAGGCAAATTTGTCAGACAATTTTTTCAAAATGCTAGAAAGTAATCAAGCCTTACATCCAGTTAGGGGGTCCATATTCTTCACCAACAGATGAGTCTCTACCATGGAGATGGTTTGTAAACTTTTAATGTAGCCTGTTTCCATTCCACTCCATAGCTGTCCTGTGCAGACTTACTTGGCATTCATAGCCTGTGGACACAGTGAAGACTATAACCCTTGCAGCCCACATGGGTGAGATTGAAGGTCCTTTGTGACAGCTCCCTAGAGATTTATAACTAACTTGCCTAGCTATACTATAAACCAAACAATGTTTGGTTTATACTTTGCCTCAACTTTTAGGAAACAATCACTGTGTTACTTTAAAATGTTTTTATTCTGAGCAAGGGGTGGTCAAACTCACCTTGACAATGGATAGCACATGACAGTTTTAATATATTGGTTGAACAAGTTAAAACCCCCATCCACACGCTTAAATGGTGACAAGGCATTAAGAGGAGGATATATTATATATATATATATATATATATATATATATATATATATATATATATAAATTTTGGGAGTAAGATAAGGAGTGGGCTGTCTCTCATTCAAGCATGCAATGGAGCGTCCCACAAAACTCTAAATGACAAACCTCTGTGAGTTTTGCTGGTTGCCTATATTTCACATGCCCCATTACTGTTAAGCATCTAATGAATAGCATCTAGGAGGGGACTAGAAGTTTGCTGTTGAAACCTTTTCATACTTTGACATTTATGTCTCTTTCTTTGTTTGGCTTGAAATTGGATCTTTTCTTCATAATAAAGTATAATCCTGAAGACTTCTGGAAAATTACCAGATTCATGATATCTTTACAAATTTTCCCCATCTTTAGTTAGTGCCATAAGTTTAGAAAAACAAAAAAAAATGGCAGTCTAGAAAGCTAGACTCTCAAACTTTGCAATAAGATTAGCCCTATAGAGTTGTAACAAGATTATGGGATTCTCATGCCCTGGAATGATTAAAATACATGCTTAGGAAAATAAAAATATAAGCTAGGATTAGGTGGGCAGTGGTGGCACATTGCTTTAATCCCTGCACCCAAGAGGCAGAGGCAGGTGGATCTCAGAGTTCAAGGCCAGCTTGGTCTGAGAGAGAGTGGGTTCAGGATAGTCAGGGCAACACAGAGAAATCCTGTATCAAACACTGAAACACACATAGGCACACACACACAGGAGGAGAGAATCAGGTATGAGGAAATTTGAATGGCAATAGCCTTACCTGTGATATTAGTGTATAGCGTTTTTGTTGGTGTTAGTGGAAGGAAAATTGCAGCATTTAGAGGCGATTGGCTTGGAGCTCAGGAGACGGCTCAGAGCACCAGCTGTTCTTGCAGATGTCAGGGGTTTGGTTTTCAGCACCCATTTGATGTTCAACAATAGTTTGTGACTTCATTTCTAGGACATCCAAAGTCTCATCTGACCTCTGAGGGCTTCTGCACGCATGTAGTGCATGTACACGCACTGGGGCACATACACATAAAATAAAATGGTTTTTTAAAGAAACTGTTGGTTCAGTTCCCAAGTCACCAATTCATAAGGTGTGGAAGAAAATCCTAAGTAACAAGAAATGAGTTAAAGTTTAAATCTGAATTATAGAAATTTGTAATTTTGTAGAAGGCAAAACTGAAACAAAACAGAAGATACTGATATTAGATTAAGATTGGACCCTTCTGGGCGCAGGCTGTGACCTCTAACCTCAAGTTCCTTGTTGATGAAAAAAAAAATTCACATAAATTTTGAAAATGTTGAGTCATGGCAGTGGACTAACATTGGATTCCAACCTACCCTGAGTCACACACTCTATCCTTAAAAAACTTAGAAACATTTCCAAATGGAAAAAAGCCTCTTGGAACAGCAGAGAGCAAGGTGTGTTATGATCATTTACCAGAAAGGAAAAACAAAACAAAACAAACAACAACAATTTAAAAAAAGGGCAAAGAACACAGCAGGGAGTAGCTGGTCTTGCCTTTAATGTGTAGAGATGTTCAAATTCTTGTTAGGAAATAGGATGGAAGGGGCTGACTCTGATCTGTTGGAATTCTCTAGGATGATGTAAGAAGAACCACAGTCCCTGCATCTGGCCTGAGAGGCCACTGTGACTCCCCCAATGTGACTGGGATGCTGTGATGGAGCAGTAGACACTGCGTTCTTAACTGCTGCCCCATCTCTCTAGCTCCTACAGTCTTACAGTTTTAATATACTTCTATAGTTTTAATTAGCTTAAAAGGCAGTGTAGTAGTGATGGCAAGGATAAAACGGGTCACCCATCCCTTGGGGCAGTGTCTTACAGCATAAACAAGATGAGATCTGAATAGAAGCTGCGAGTCCTTACTCTGCATGCTGACGAGTTACCTAATGCTATGAACATGAGTGAGTACAATGATCATAATGAAAACAGTTCTGTGATCTTGTTGTGTCTTAAGTTTTGAGGTTTCAAATGAAAAGAAAATTATTTATGGTGTCAAAGGACTAGGAACAAATGTACCAGCATATACATTGTGATCAAAGAGGAAATAAACGATGAAAATAAAAATATCTAAAGCTATTGCTAACACTTTCCTGATTTTTTGATGAGTAATGGTGATCTGTTTACCTAGAGATCTCGCAGATTTCTATGAAAGTCACATCATGATACCTTATACCAGAGAATAGATTTAAGATTCCTGAGGCATATTTGGTAAGATTAATAGAAGATTCTTCTGTAAGAATAATAGGAGATAGAAACCTGAATAATGATATATTAAGCATCTGAATGATGATATATTAAGCATACTAGAAGATGAAAAACTGGTTGACGAAATTCTTATCTTCCAACAACAAAGGGCAAAGACAAAAAATGGGGAGGGGGAGTGTCAAATTTCAAATAATTACAAAAGTTGTGGCTTAACATACTGTCCTGCCAGAATAATAAAGAAAATCCTTTAGGATAAATTGAAAGACATTAGTAAAAAACCTCAAGTCCAAAAAAAAAATTATAAACATAAATACAAAGGTAAGTATTAAATGCCATAAGAATGTATTTCTTTCTTGTAACTATTTTTCTTCCAGAGTTCAAAATAATTAAAGGTACTAGAGAAATGGCCTAGCAAATAAGGGGCTTTGCTGTGCGAGCCTGATGACCTGATTAAATTCTGGAACCCATATAAAAGTGAAAGGAGAAAATGCACTCCAGAGAACAGTCCTTTCATCTTCACCATATGTTACAGAATGCACACACACACATACACACACACACACATACACACACACACACATACACACACACCTCCATGCAAATGTAATAAATAAGAATTTTTAAAGAATAATTAAAAATCTATCCATTTGTTATTACAGATCTATGTAATTAGTATGACAATCAAAATGAAGGTACTGAATTAAGAAAATATAACAGTGAATTTATAAATTCACTGATTTGTAGAATTTATAAACTAATGGAGCCAAACTGGTAGTACTTTGACACACTAGAGGTAGGTTATTATGTTTTGATGGTAATAACTGGGATATCCTTAAAGAAATAGCCTACATTTAGTTATCCTTCTCCCTATAGCACCATGCCTTGGTTTTTGCTTTCTAGACTCCTAGCTTTTATATGTGCTCCAAGTTAAGTACACAAAACAAAATATTGCAAGCTGACTCCTTATGTGAAAGAGAGAGATGGAGAGGAAGGAAAGACCTAGAGATGGAGAGAGAGAGAGCAGCACTTTTATGTATTTCTGTCTTTAGGTGCCTTCAATATTCCTTTTTCCAGATTCATCCATTTATCTGAAGCTTTTGTGATTTCATTTTTTTTTTCCTTTACAGCTGAACAAAATTTCATAGACCTATAAAGCTCTCATCCTTGGGCCAAGACGCTCCTTTCCACAGCGGTAACAGTTAACACAGACATTCTTCGCTAGTCGGCGGGCTGAAGGTAAGTGACTGTGAGCACTCAACTGAAACGGAGCTATCCATATCAAACACTCCTCACTAACATTCAGGGAGTATCATGGAAGAGAGACAGAAAGAGTGTAGACCCTAAGCATCCAGAGGACTGAAGTGAAGACTACCCTTTGGATGTACAGGGAGGTAGCCTAAGCTTACAATGGCTGTAGCTGTCTTGCACATGACTGTCCTAGTCAAAACTCCAGAAATAATGGGGAGAGGGCTTTTAAGTCCTCACCCTTACCTGGGCTTTACTGATAGAAGTGTCCATTGGCAGGTTGACAATGCACTACTAAATTGTCCTATACACACATGCATCCAAATCATGCTAACTAGATTCTACAGGATGGTATATGTAAGTGTGTGTATGTAAGGGTGTGTGCATATAAGGGTGTGTGTAAAGGAGATAGTGAGAGGAGATGGAAACACTCAGGGGTGTTAGAAGAAGAAAATATGATCAACATGCAATGTAATTATATATGGAATTTCCAAACGATTAATTTGAAATATTACTAAAAATAAATAACCAAAGTATATATTGAAAAAAGGGAACGGTCGTGTAGAGTGTAAAATAGACATATTTCAAATCTCAATAATTACATTTAAAAAAAGTTTGAAACACTCCCAATGAACATTAGCAATAGCAGAATATATTTTCAGCGATTAGATCTGCAAGGACCATCAATCAACTGAAAAATTTGGAATTGCTGAAAGGACACAGGGAAAACAGCCAAAATTGAGGCATGGGCAAGAGCGATCTATGAAGTAATCTATTAGTAACTGAAGCATTCTAAGAACTGATAAACTAAATTGGAGATTGCACAAAATTATAAATCTACTGAACACCAAAAAAAAAAAAAAAAGATTACTAGAGTGAAGACACAGTCTGCAGAATAAAATAAAATGCTGTGAGCTATACTGCAGCCTGGCTTTAGTATCTAGAATATATATGTAAAGAACTGTAGGAATTACCCCCAAAATATCTCAGTCAACAAGTATGCTAATAAAATATACAGAGAATTCTCAAAAGAAGAGGTTAATAAGTATTTTTAAGCATGCACAATCCTTACTCACCAGAAAAATAAAAAGGAAATTATAACAGTCCAGATATTCCATTTCTTTCCAGTCATAGGAGCAAGCATCAAGAAAACAAGTAGCAGGGAATCATAAGAAAGAAGAGGGAGTTAACATGACCTGGAGAGGACAGGAGCTCCACAAGGACCAAATATATCTGGGCACAGGGGTCTTTTATGAGACTTGTTCTCCAACCAAGGACTACGTATGGATATATCCTAGAACTCTGCTCAGATGTAGCCCATGGTAGCTCAGTATCCAAGTTGGTGCTCTAGTAAGGGGAACAGAGATTTTTTCTTACATGAACTCAATGGCAGGCTCTTTGACCTCCCTCCCTGCCACCCGAGGGAGGAGCAGCCCTGCTAGGCCACAGAGGAGGACTTTGCAGCCAGTCTTGAAGATACCTGATAAACCAGGGTCAGATGAAAGGGGAGGAGGTCCTCCCCCTATCAGTGGACTTGGAAAGGTACTGGGAGGAGATGATGGAGGGAGTGTGGGATTGGTAGGGAATGAGGGAGCAGGATACCGCAGGGATACAAAGTTAATAAAGTGTATCTAATATTAAATGAATGAATGAATGAAGGAAGGAAGGAAGGAAGGAAGGAATAAATAAATAAATAAATAAATAAATAAATAAATAAATAGAATACAAGTAGCTGATAGGCTACGGCAGTTAGTCCGGGGCAGGGAAGACCTCCCTAATCAGTGGACTAAGGGAGGGGCATGGGAAGTGTAGAGGGAGAGAGGGTGGGACTGGGAGGAGAAGAGGGAGGTGTCAGGATACTAAGTGAATAAATTGTAATAAATACTAAAATCAATAAAAATGAGAAAAGAAAATAAGTAGCTTCTTTGGTTCTATAGATTTTAGTATGCTTATCCTATAAAGTATGGCTAATTTCCATTTACAGGTGGATATATATCAAGCATGTCTCTTCTGGGATACCCCATTCAGGATGATCTTTTCTACTTACATCTATTTTATGATTCCTTGTTTTTAATAAAGGAGTAGTATTCCAGTGTGTAAATGAACCACAATTTCTATATCCATTCTTCCTAGCGAAGACGCTTAATTCTCATTCAGAAGGGAATACATGGTAGACATCAGAAGCAGAAGAAGAGAAAAAACAGGACTGGAGACTACCACAGATGTCTTATAAAGACTCCAACCAAAAGGAGATAGAAGCAGATGCAGAGACTCACAGCCAAACTTTGGACAGAGCTCAGGGAGTCTGATAGAAGAATGGGATATAAAAGGACACAGAGGGGATAGGAGCCACATAAAGAGACCAATAAAGCAGCAACCTCCCCCAGCCAAAAATAAAAGCAGGGCCTAGAGGGGACTACAGAGACTGATGCATCAACCAAAGACCATACATTGAGAGGACATAGACCCCCTGCTCAGATGTAACCCACAGATGGCTCAGTCTCCATGTAGGTTCCTTAGTAAGGGGAGAAGAGAGAGTCTCTGACATGAACTTGGTTGCCTGCTCCTTGATCACTTCTCCATGGTGGGATGACCCAGCCAGCCAAAAGAGGAAGGGTATCCAGGCAGACTTGATGGGACCTGATAGGCTAGGGTAAGAAGGTAGGAGAAGAGGACTTCCCTCTTAGGACTTCCCATTAGTAGACTAGGGAAGAGGGATAGGGGAGGAAGAGGGAGAGACAAAGAGGAGATGAGGGAGGGCTGCAACTGGAATACAAAGTGAATAAATTGTAAATAATAATAATTAACAACAATAATAATAAAGTAGGGAACAGATTAACCGAAAAGAAAGAAAATAAGTAGCACAAACACTGATAGTGAGAAACAAGAGCCTTTAGTCCCTGTTGATGTGAATAAAAACTTCTCAAGCCACTATGAAACTCAACACAGAGATTTTCAAACACCTAAAAACTGGTCTACCATATAACCTAGCTAAACCATTCCTGGGCATACTCTCAGAGGATAAAAGGATTCTAATTTCTATCACAAAGATACCCAAAAACCCATTTATTGCTGCAAGACTGAGAGTAGTCAGGAAATGGAACCATCCGCGTGTTCAAGAACAGATGAGTGGGTAAACATTGTAATGAAGTCAAGTGGATGTTCATGTTATAAGGGTCTTGTAACACTCAGGAAGAGAATGAACTGTGTGGTGTCCAAATACACAAATTTTATTTTTTCAAAGGTTTCATAAGGTTGAATCATAATAAAAAGATACATTTTAACACATATACCATTCACAATCATACACTTAAAATAGAAAGTAATTAAGAAATCCACCATTTATAGTTTGGATTAAACATTTTTGCATGTCAGCTACCTCTTCTTCTCACAACCTTTCCCGATCATTTCTATTCACTATTTCCCCTTCTCTCTCTCTCTCTCTTTTTTTTTTTTTGAAAAGTTTTTTTTTCTTCTGCAAATAAGGTTGTAGGCAGGGTAATATTTTCACTAGCATTTTATAACATTTCAACTTATCCTCTTTTTTTCCCTTTTCCTCAGTAGCTATCCTAGTAAAGTAGCCTTGATTTTAAAGGCAAAAAAAAAAAAAGAAGGCATAATTCTGTGGCTTAGTTATAGAGACAGGAAACAAACTGATGCAAATGGAAATTGACTCTTTTTTTCTTTAGTACCCTCCAAAACAGAAGTGTGTTTTCTTATATGTCTGCTGAATGGGAAAATTTTCCCACACTGCTCTACGTCACTCCTCTAGAAACTTTAAGATTCTTTAAAAGTATCTACAAAATTAGGCGAAGGGTAAAATTATGAATTTCCCACTTGGAAGAAAGTGGCTTAAATTCTATCCAATTATTTGCCATGACAACCAGCTAAACACAAAAGGGCTGGAATGGATGTAGAGTACTGCCTCTATAATCATCACTGTATGTCCTTCAAATCATGGATATGCAGCACCACCATCCCCGGCTACTTCAGGGCCATAAGCCTACACGGTAATTACATGCTTCAGAACACTCCACTTAAGTGCATCAATAATATAGTGAGTGAACATGTTCTTTAATTCTGCACCTGTAAATGGAGGGAAAATAAAGAAAATATCTCTATCAAAAAATAAATAAAAAGGAAGACAAATAAATTAGGCAGCCAAATTATTTTTAGCTGTTTTTGTAAGATAACCCTCTAAAATGTAGATGCTTATTAATTCAAGGCGCTGCACAAATACAAAAAAAAAAAAAAAAAACAAACTATATCTCGGCTCATGTGATCATAAGGTGAGGATATGGTAATGCAGAAGCTGAAAACCAAACAGGAAATAGCCTGTTTAGCTGGTTGTTTTATAGTTAATGTAATAATTTCTACCTTGCATTATGAAACAATAGGGCATTTTTATTTTACATTTCAGACAGCCCTAATGCCTCTTTCTAAATACTCTTAGGAGATTTAGACAATAGTTTGACATGGAAATATCAAAACTTACAACATAAGAGAAAAATGAAGAAGTCATGCCATGAAGAAAATTAACAAGTCGTGGCATCACAAATCTGTGTCGGACAATACGGCATGAGGCATTGTAATTAAAAGGTGGAAAAGTAATAGAAACCAAAAGCAAATCTCTGTAGGAGTCAACATTTTATGCAAACAAATAATGTTAAACAAAGATACTAAATGTAAAATATATTTTTGTTGACTTCACAATGCATCTGCTATTAAAATTAAAAAAAAAAAACCTGCCATGATTTGAGCCTATTCCATAAAACAGAAAACCAGGTAAAGTTTTACATTTAAAAAGGAAATATATAGAATCTACCAAACATACCAAATGTGTTAGATTTTAAAAGTACTTATTCCAGAGTAATTTTTTCATTATATATTTGCAAATCAATGAGCATATTTTAATTAATTATCATTCAGTCCCCAAACACAACAGCATATTTATTTTTCAATTCACTTCTTTGCTTTTTCCAATTCAAAGTGAATTACGAAAAAGAAAAGTATATATCTCATATGTTCCTGAGGATCAAGAATACATAAATTCTTTCTAATAGTAGATATGTGGGGAAAAGAAACTATTTCCTTTTGGAAATAGTTGTCTAAATGTAACCACTATCATATTTTGCAAGTTTTATGTAAGAGTTTGAAAGCTTTGCCATGAAATCTTCTAAAACACTTTTGATAGCCATTAATTTAGCACTCACTCCCTTTTTATGTCTCTTTACAATTGCAGGCCTCTGAAGACTTGCTGGTCAAGTAGTTATAGGTGAAATATTCAGCTCTTACTTTATAAGAATGCTGCTGTTGAGTATCACATTATATAGAGAATATACATTTTTTAATTCTATGGCATCAAATGCAAATTAATGTAATTGCCTATGGGCCACCCACAATATAAATCTGAGATGAAACATCAGTTGTGTTTTGAAGGAACTATAGACAATCATCCAAGAGTTCATCAATATTTTTAGAGCTTCTTGTTTAAGGCAGACATGCCCAGCAAAACAGGCCAGTCACATAACAATATCATGCTAGCATAACTGCTAAGATTTGCTTACAAAACTGAAATCTAGAGAGAATATTCAAACTTTATTTCAAACCCATTAGAAGGTTTTGTGGTAATGGTACTGCAGAACCCCTAAATTACAGTAATTACTCCCATGGAGTGTGCCAAGTTCGTAAACTACGAAGCCAAAGTGGGGATGCTAAGGGTTGAGTTTCTAAAGATCTCATGTTGGTTTTGCATTTGTTTTTATTTCTAATTACCTTTGCTTCACCTTGCTGAGAATGAGAAAGATAAGGATAATATCAAAGAAAGGCCATTTTTAAAAAAGAAATTCAGAACTTTACTTGGCCTACATCTGTGACCTCAAAAAAAATACCACCTAGGATATTACCTTTGAACAGACAAGTAAGACAGCATTAAGACATATAGGAACTATCTCTTGGTGTCATCTAGTGGCTGCATTCCACCACTGCATAAAAGAAATGCCTTATTGGTTTTCTGAGTAAAAAAAAAAAAAAAAAAAAAAAAATGGTTTATTACATTTGTTTCTGAGTGACTGGAGCAAAAGAAGCTGCCATTTTTAACAGACAAGTGAAGGTCAGCAGCAATCAAGCCTTGCCTGACTCTTCACCCTGGCCCTGTACTGTGGCTTCTTATGAGGTCGGGACACAGAGATGGGAAGCTTACTTATCGCACACTGGTGTGAAGGTGCCGCTGGATGCCCCATTTAGGCTGCATGGCTGAGTGGCTTCGTGTTGTTAAGGGACACCCACAGCCAACACACAAGGTATTTTCTCTTCGCTGGCTGAACAGCACTCGAGGGACTCTGACAGAATGAGCTGACATGCTAACAATCTGATTGCAGATGGCAACGGAAGGAGCCTCCGAGTGAGAGAGAAGGGTCCCCTGACCCTCCTGTCATCTACTCTCTCAATCTCTATCCTAAGATAGGAACTGTGCGCAACTATTGCAGGGGAAGGCGACACAGTGAAAATAACTTATCCACAAATGTGCCGAAATGTCATCTCTAATGCTACAGTTCCTTTAAGACGGACTGTAATTTCTAATATAACTTTCCAATTTTGAAAGGAAAGGGCACCAAGGCTGGGTTGACAGAAATAAATTATCCCGATAATTAAGGCTAACTACTCCACTTTCTCCTACTCCCTGGCCCACACACAGACAATAATAGGGCTCAATTATTTATAATTCAGAATTTTTTTCTTTTTTTAAAAAAGGGATTTTCAATAAAACTGGTGTTTGAATAGCTCAAAATTATTATCATTAGGAAGAAAATTATTAGCAAATTATAATCAGGAAACTTACAAATTTTCAATTATCATAGTTTTTGTTAGTGGGCTCAGTTTAACAACAGATAAGACTGATTGAAAGATGGAAGCAGAGAGTCTGAAACTTAATTCACATTTTCTACTATTACCTGTTTTGTTTTGTTTTTTTTTTTTTTCAGGCAAATTTATAGATTCGTTTATATTAACCAGGATTTTCTTAAACACATTTTAGCAGCTTTCCTTACATTATTCTATGAATACTTACTTTTAAATTTCATTCACATTATTTCATTGATCTTTCCTTTCTCTCATGTATAATACTTTTTTATTTTTTCATACTTTACACAAGCTACACATTTATGAAGAAAACTGATTGAGAATGTGAACAGATATAAATTTATGCAAAAACAGTTTCTCCTGTGTATAAAGGACTCTGATAGTACTAGTATTTGTGTGTAGTGTTCATATAGACAGATAAGTTATACATGTGTTCATAAATATATTCTGACATGCTTACATTTGTATACACACAGAAACTCTAGAGGTTATATGTGGGCATGTGTGGAAAGAGAGAAAAAAATACACATGATCTCCAACAGAAGTACTTTCACTTCACATTTTTGTAATTTAAAATGTTTTGGACCATTTGCTTTTTGCTCACCTCAAAACATTAGGCTTCTTCTAAAAGCATTCAGAAAAGTAGGAGATTTGATTTCATATCACAGATGAAAAAACATCAGTGATTTTGGCTGCTTTCATTTTGCTGTATGTATCTTATTTTATTTTTCTAGAACAAACGATAAGAAAATAATAAATGTTTATTTAAATCTGCATATGTTTGTAACGGTAGTAAATAAGTTGTCCTATTGAAATCCACACGTGTGAACTATCACTAGTGAAAAAGCATTAAAGCCTGCATAGCTTTACATTCTGTTTTGTTTTTGTTTTAGGTAAATAGTTAATAGTGTAATACCTTGTGGCTTTTTCTTTAAGTCACCGTATTGTGATTTTGTCCATTTGCCCCTTTTCTTTTTCATCTACTTTCCCTAAAAAACACTGCCCCTTTCCTATTTCTCCTACCGGATTAATTTGTATCCTGTGGTCTTCCCCAGAGAAGAGCACAGAAAGTGGTTGCATTTTACCAATCAGCCCTGAACACATAAAAGTAACATTATATGACCCTAAAAAGTAATATGTGAGTATATATATATATATATATATATATATATATATATATATGGATATGCATACACTGACCATTAATAAAAGACAAGGCCATAAATCTAAAGGGATTGGGGAGGGTTCAGAATGACAAAAGGGAAGGGAGAAAGGTTTTAACTATATTATAATGTCAAAAAATTAAAAAGACATAATTTTCAATATATTAATACATTTTCACATCTGTTTCCTAAGAGTTAAAATCAGAGTACAGAGAAAGTATATTTTTAGAACAAAGCAAATAACTTAAATATGGAATGTGAAATGAAGGAGCTGTCTTAATGATTGTTGAGCAAAATCCATGTAATTGGATGAAGAAGTAGATGGATGGACACTCAGTCAAGCAAATAGGCATTTCACCCCTCTCAGTGTTTATATCACCAGATCCATGGAGTAGACAGCATGCTAGAGCCAAACAAGGCTACTCTCAGTTCTCTAAAACCGCAGGCAAAGCATCTGCCGAAATTAAAGTTGATATTATTTAAATTTATCATTTTTAACTAAGCACTACTTCATCATTTCTACAAAATATAGTACCTTTGTGTTCAAGTATGTATTTTCTAAAATATTTGAAGATAATGCTTTGTACCCAAGTAATCCCATGACTCATAGTTTTCATTGAATACACATAGCTCTCACACTGCAGTATAACATTAATGTCTGAGAAATTCCTTGCCTTTTTCAATTAATCTTTCCTGGCATTCTTATATATTGGAGAAACAGCCTTAATTTTAGCACAGTACATGCATAAAATATTCTATTAGGCAAACCTTTCATCTTTATATTTAACTGTGGAGTAGTGATTTGATCAGCCTTAACGTCTTACATAATTTGATTTGTGCACGAATGGATTTCTCTGCCAAAATATCTTATAGTAGCTCTAAGTTTTTATGACAACCCAGCGCTTTAAGATAGCTTTTATTTAAATGTGATAGTAGAGCTACATGGGAGCCTTCTCTCTCACTGGACTGCCAAATTGTTTTCCATAGTATGCATACAGCTCTTATGACTGCCCGGGGGATTGAAAACACAAGTACTTAAAGGAGAAGCTCCAAGCCCTCTTTTTATTCTCTTTCTAATTTCACTAATAGGTTTGATGGTTGCTTTCCTATATTAATTAATTTATTGTTAATTACAATTTATTCACTTTAGTTCCAGCTGTAGCCTCCTCCCTCATTCCCTCCCAATCTTTCCCTCCCACATCTCCCCCCTTGCCCCTCCCCCAGTCCACTGATAGGGGAGGTCCTTCTCCCCTTCCTTCTGATCCTAGTCTATCAGGACTCATCAGGACTGGCTGCCTTGTCTTCCTCTGTGGCCTGGTAAGGCTGCTCCCCCCCTCAGAGGGGTCACCAGAAATATTGAGTCCCATGATGACAGTAGGCAGGTATCAGCCAACAAGGTCTCTAAATTATTGAAAATCGGCTACATAGATCGTTTCATAAGCTTTCTCACAAAGTAATAGTTTACCTCGTGTTGGAAGAAAATTTTCTTTTATCTGTTGACCCAAATTTCTCCCTCTTTTAAAGGAACAACTTCTGTTTAAGACTCATATTTTAGGTAGGGCCACTCTCAATAATCCTTTCTTAAATTTTTACCAGAGAGGAAAAAATATCAAAATATACAAATTAATGAGATGGGTGATATATATATATATATATATATATATATATATATATATGTGTGTGTGTGTGTGTGTGTGTGTGTGTGTGTGTGTGTGTGTGTGTATTCATTCAGTAAGCATTTCCTTAATTGAAAATATTAAATTTTCTTTTTGTTATTTTCATATACATATTATGTATTATTTTGAATTCTTAGACTACTGTTAAGTAGAACATCAGAATTTCTTACTGCAATATAACTAACTTATATAATATGTTATCATACTACGCTTATACTTTCTTTTCCCTATTGTTCTCCAGATTTTACTTACCAACATTATACTCTCACATTCTATAAGGGTGACTGTTTGATTCCTTCTCTGAATAACATGTTTTGCCTGTGTTAATAATTGACAAACCCACCCATGCTGTCTCATATAATAGAACTTTATTTTTGTCTAAGCAGCATCATACTGTATAGGTGCATTTTATTTTCTAGATTTACTTGCCAGTGTCTGCTTGACAATAATTAGTAATATTAGAATATTTTTTAATTCAAAGTCCATTTCATTTTTCATTCACAAAAAACCTTTCACCTTTGTCTCTCCTAAGATGATTTAGCCTACAATTTTCCTAGACAATTCAAACACAACCTAAATAATGTACAAAATATTATATCTAATTTCATATATAAGCAGAAACATTTGCTTAGATAAATGTGAACATGTCCTATCACAGCAAATTTTTTACCATGTATCTATACAAACCTATACATATTTTTAGATGCTAACAAACACAATTACAAATTTACCTAATAAATATAATCATAACTTGTATCAAGTAGGATGTTTCTCCCTCTATCTACTGTATTTTTATTGGACCTATCATTGAGTTTGTTCAATTTTGTAAGTAATTTCAATTTTTAAAGTAAAAGTAAGAATAATAGGAAAAAAAGTACATTGATGAATAAAAATGTTCTACAACATTTTTAAACTAGGAGCCAAGTGAAACATGTTTATTACTATTTTCAGTTTTCTGTCCTTATACATTTTATTTAACTGTATTTTAAGAATGGGTTTCTGGGTCAATGATACTTTTCTTTGGCTGTATTTTAGCACAAAGAACCTCAACACAAGTGGAAGTGTCTTGACTACTGTCTGAGCCCAGACCCAGAGCTCTGAGGTGGTCCATCCCAACACCTACCCTATCTATGTGCTGCTGGAGCCCATGAAAAAGACGGTCCTGCAGAGGCAGAGAGGCGGGATCACTATGACTTTGGCAACCTCATGATATCTGAGACGAGTCTCAGCAATGGTCCTGTACTGATGGTGTCAGAAACCAGAAACCTTAGAACAAAACAGTTACACATTATTCAGTTTGAAGAGAGAGTTCCATAGTTTCTCAATTTTGAAGAAATCAAGAACAGAGTTGTAGCCCTTTTGGAAGTCAGAATGTGTAGATGAAACTGAGGCTGTTAGAGTGAACCATGTTAAGCAGTAGAAAGGTGCTTTCTGGTAACCCTTGGCTAAGGTGAATGTAGATGAAGCAAGTGGGTTAATGTTAGTTTCCGATGCCACTATGACTAATGAGTATTCACTGGAGAGACGGAAAAGATATAGGAACGGAGCAGGGAGTAAGCAGTGGAGAGAGGCAGAACTAGAGATACGACTGTAATGATAGCTGTGAGAGAAGCCTGCAGCCAGCGGAGGAACACATTATTGCCTAGCAGGACTGACAAGGTGGTATGCAGCAGCCGGGAGCCCCCGAACACGCCACCCAGCAGCCTGCGGAGACCATGTAACGGTCTGGAGACCACAAGGATCTCCGTGGCCTTTAGTATCTCCAGAAACCACGTGGCAGTCGATGATTGGTGTTTTCGATATCTGGAAAGGGCAAGGAAGCTTCTTTTGCCACGATATTGGTAAGCCTGTGACAATCGCTATCCCCAATGCCATACACCCCGCAAAAGATGACAACCTAGACAGAAAGCTGCCTAGCAGAACTCTTAAAAATTGCGATAAAGATGCTAAGCGTAGATCTCCACAATTGATGGCTTCTGGCAAGGGTGTGGGTGTGAAAGAGGAAGGATTCAGTTTCCTTTAAGGTGCTGGCCCCTGGAGTTTGACCATGCAAACACAGGTTGTACTTGGCTTTCTTGTCCTCTTTTTTTTTTTTTTGGTTGGTTGTTGTTGCTTTTTTAAGTGGCAGGGGTCACAAAGGTCTGTGGGACAGACCTGGAAGGACTGGGAAGTGAGTGTGCTTGGGACTCATGGTACTAATTTTCCAAATAATCAATAAAAATATTATGAAAAAAAAAGTCTAAACAGTTTAAAGTTTTTTTCTACATGTTCATTATTATTAATTGTTTTCTTGGAAATCTTCCACTCAAGAAATTTACATGGTGATTTCCATGCAAAAAAAAAGTGCTTGTGATTAATGAGGCAAATTAAGCATTGTCACTCCCTTTTGTGTTTCCCCAAGAGGAAATAAGAAAAGCTGATTCATCTGTATATTTTATTAGCCACATGTCACAAAGTATTCTTCACCATCTCACAACTCCTCTTTACCTCGAAGTTATTTAGCTGTGTTTGTGTAATGCTCTGCAACCACAAATCATGAGGAAGCTGGGTGAGCCAGGAAGAAAATTAGACTGGTGTGGTCTAATGAACATCACAGTGAAAGGAGAATAACAACAGTGCGTCAGGAGGGGCGTTCACCACGTCTGCCAGATCTTCCAAAGGATAATAGGAACGGAAAGACAGTGGTTCTGGCTTCTCCTTCAAATGAACAACATGAAACTCTAATTTCACCAAATGAGGTTTACTTGCAAACAGCATTCTTGGGGACTCTGGTCTATTAGGTGGCACAAAGAACTTTGTGCCCACAGTTCAATCGGTAGCAATAATATGGTTTTTTGTTGTTATTTATGACTGTGTATATATATATATATATATATAACAAGCCCAGCAGAGAGTAAGCCCTCTTGACATACAAACTAATTTTAATTTGCTATTCCAAAACTTACAGGTTAATTTTCTCTTTTTAAAATTCATTTTGTTATTTTTGATCAATAAAATACAAAGTTATCTACAATATCTTGTCTGGAATCTTCAGCATTTAAATATTTTTGCTACAATAACAAACATTATATTTTGCTTTACTATCAAACACTGAGTAAACTTTTGGGTAATGATGACTGATGTGTTCCAAGTAGGTACAGGGTAATTTACAATCTATAGTTAGTTGTGCTTTTTATGCTAGGGACAGTTCTCTGTTAACAGACACAATTTTGATTAGTCACATATACCCCCAGGATATTAGTTAATTTGATTAAATTCATCACAAAAGCTTCAATCTGTTTGTTAAACATGGAGCATCAGGGCACTGGATGGTTATGGTTCAAGTCTGGAAATGGTTTCTACTTCCGAGAACAAAACACTGCTGTTACCTATGACACAGAATAATATATAGATTAAAACGTGGATTATACAAGTATGACCAAGAGACTTTTATGGTAAGAAGAATAATGAATCATGTTTAGTATGCTCATATGTATTCACCTGTGAACTACACTTAAAAAAGTAGTAACGGTATTCCTTGGAACATTTAAATATTTGATGATATACTTCTAGATTCTCTTAAGGACTATTTTGTGGACCTTTCTATTGAGCCTGTTCTATGTCATTAATTAAGCACTTAATTAACTTAAAGGAAATTTGTGTTTCCAGAAGCATTCTCCAAATTTCACGATTACCATAGCCACTACTCTATGGCCCTGTACCAGTGTCGGAGCCATGTAGTCAATTAGCTTCATGGTGATGTCTTTCTTACTCTCATTAGTCACAAAAAAATAAGTCTTCTAAACATATGGCAATATGCACAGTAGAATATCACTCAGTCATGGAGAAGAATGGGATTTTGGCATTTCTATCATGCACAAGCTTATAAGAAACTATATTAAATGAAATAGGTGAAGCTAACAAAACCACTTGCTCTTTCTTACAATGTGAAAACTAAGCATGCTGATCTCATATTAATAAAAAGCAAGGGTGATTGACAGACAGTGGGAAATACAGTGTGAAGGTGCACTTTCCATTCCTTAGTTTGGGTCTTTGCTATTTTTTCATTAGAATGTTGTTGGTAAGTTAAAGGGCATTTTTACTCCATTGCAAGAGGCCCTGATCCATCATAGGCATGTCACGCAAATACCTCAATGTAATTTCCATCCCCTGGGTCTTCTTCCCCCCTGTTTACTTTAGCCGTTGGCTGCAGCATTGAAAATTACCTCAAATTTAAAAGTTCGAAGGAAACAACAATCTGCCATCTCACACTTTCTTTGCATGGGGAGACTACGTGGATTCATGTGTGAGGGTCTCAAAGGGCTGTGATCATCTAAAGTCACTCAAGTTGGCAGAATCCTTCATTTCTGTCAGGGACTGAGGCACTGAGCGTCTAGATGGTGAGATATCAATTTAGATCTTTGTCCCATTACTGTCCTCGCTCTCACTGCGTTCTAGGCATTTCCCATGTATTTCCTATGCTCTTTATCTTTTCAGGTAGATAGTTTGTATATATTCTCTGAGTTACAATTTTACTCTATGGATAGTGTATTTTGACATACATCTTGTTAGCGAAATTGCCTTTTGACTAATGATTTTTTTTTCCGAATTATTTCAAGTTGCCTTCAAAAAGGGAAAGAACTAAGGTGGTCACTATCGACTGACAGTATCAGAAACCCATCAGAAAAATTCGAACATTGATCTTAATCTTGGTTTAGATGTTTCTAAACCCTGTTAGAAACAGGAAGAACACTGATTGATAACCCAGTACACAGGTACTGAGAAGTACATTGTGGAATGTTGAGAGGCTTGTTTTGTCTTGTTGGATGAGGAAGAAAGGGGCCTTTTATGAGCAGGGCCAGGGCTAATTGTGGACAGAGAGTGCTAGTCTTATTTTGATGTAGTAAATTGGAAGCACATCTGAACAATCACTGCCCCATTAATTGATACTGAGTCCTTAATGCCTCACCAGTACCTTCTCATGCAGTCCTTGAAACACTCCAGTGGGATGTCTCATTATCACAACCCTGAGGAGATTCGGATCCTGAGAGTCAAGAAAGATAACAAACTTCCCAGAGGCTATTTTATTAAACAATCACATTCTTCATGATTTGATTTTAGTAGTTAATCTGTTAGTTTCATGTCCTAGCTTGGAAATTTAATCTACACAGTTAGAACATAGGGTGAGAGTATGATGAAGAGTATCTTACAAACTCATATTCTATTGCTTAAGAGCAAGTTGTAAGGGAAGGAATCATACAGTGGTATAAAGGCCAGGAAGTAAAGGTCATATTGGAAGGCACATTAAAGTTGGTCTTTCTAAATATGATATATGATATGATATAAATTTATATATACATGTATACTGGGATGTCACAACTACTGTGTTTCTTCATACATAGTTTTTGTTCATTCTCTCTATTTGGCTTGTTGTTTCTAAATATGTGTACTATGTTAAAAAATTCTCACACTTTAAAAAAATTGTATTACTTCAAGAATACATTTTGCAGAACTTTTTCCTGCCCTTTTATCCTTATCATTTATTAAAAATCATGGCAAAACTTAATTTTGTGATTTCTCATGAAAATGAGAAGCATGTATCAATTATATATTTGCATGTTCAAAATCAAGAATGACACTCAAAACGTGGTTACTAACTGTATAATTAAACACTTTCTTAGAAGAGACTTCTTTATTTTAATAGGCTTATAACCATTTGATAGAAACAGAAAGCTGATTTTTGCTATATAGTACTATTGTCTAGCATCTGTCTATATATCTATACCACACCAGTCTGAATCAGACAAGTAATCATGAAAGCTTAATCTTCCTACAACTTCACAGAGGCATCTTAGAGACCCAGAGTGCCATACCTTCTCATTTGAAGCCTAAGTCCTACAAGTCAGACACTATAGATTCAGTTACGGTCAGTACATAGCTCAACAGCAAGGGAGAGCAAAAATGTACCTTTATCATATTTTTTTTTGTCATTTTCAGGTCCTCAGTGTTTCACCTAAAGAGGTAGTGCCATTTCCTTTTCTTGAGCCACTGATTAAATGCTGACTTACCCCCCCCCCCGGAAATACCTTAACATACATAAAAATAAATAGATAGATAAGGTTTACACATGTTTCTGAACACCCCAAATTAAAATTACCCATCATAACTCTGAATACACTTTGTGTAAGCAGATAGGTATTGCTTAAATGCCATGCAGAAAATGACATTCTCCATCTTTAAAATACTGTAAAGCAAAATTGTGGGTTTTTTTTTTTTTTGCTTTGTTTTTTTTTTTTTCTTTTGTTTTTATAGTGATATCACTTTCTATAATCCAGATTAGCCTTGAACTCCTGGCAATTCTACTGCCTCTGCTCCGTAGTATTGAGTTCACGACCTCTGTTTTAAAGAACACAATTCTCACCAGAATTTGGAAATGAGGCTTTTATGAATACCCTCTGTGTTCTATGTAAAAAAGAAGTTAGTTTAATATCATGTGGCAAAACAAGAGCTCCTGTTCCCATAAGGCCTTTCTGGCCTGTTTTCCTTTGTAAGCAAAGGGTTACATTTCTTACATGACCCAACTGGACTCCTTATTCACCATCAGCAGTAAGAGTTATTCTCTTAGCCTTATAAATAGAATGCTATGTAATGGGGAAAAATCTGTTAACAAAACCTATTCACAAAGGAATGCAAAGAATCGGGCTGGAGTCCTTGCAACAGCCTTAAGTACAATTCCAATATTAGCTTATTTTTCAAATATTCTGAGGGCTGCGAGTGTATCGTTTCATAGTAATGTAAGTTATTTTACAAGGACTGTTTTGAGATGTATTCCTGTGTAATAATAGGTATAGGAGTCACGTTATTTTTCTCTTTTCAGGTTTTATGGAAGTATTTCCAGAGAATTTGATATGCTAAATTCTGGTCTCTACTTACTTGGTTAATATAGTGTAAATAGAACCACAGAAATAAAAATCATTTGATAAAGCATGAGACATATGGAAAGAACCTCTTTTTTATGAAAAATTCTCATTCTAAATAACATCAGTCTTAAAAATCTGTTGTTTTCTGTAGTGTGCTCACTGTTAATGTTGTGGATCTTTGCTACTGTGTTTTTCCAGTCAGTGAGGATAAGATTATCCAAATTAACATTTAAAATGTTCTCAACAGGACAGAAAATTTGCAAAAGTCAGTCAGAGGAGGTTAACTCATCACCTATAAGCAAAATGTTAAACAGCCGTTCAATCCATAGTGAAAAGCTCCTCAGGACAATGCAAGTCTCCACTCTTCAAGCCTCCCTCAGCTTGTACACTGCATTGTGCTGTCTCTGCCCTGTGTCTCGCTCTGTTTGCTGAGCTCAAGCACTGCAGCACACAGTGATCTAGAAGGAGCAGATACAGGGTTGAGATTCCACTGTTTTCTTTTATTTCTGAATATTTCTCTGCTTTATAATTGCAAGTCAGAGGTCCAACATATAATGAGCCAAGACGACTCAGATTCTTGGCCTAGAGAGGGTGCCATGAATGGAATAGTTAAGTGTTCAGTTACAAATAATGCATTTTCCTCTACTGAAAGACAAAACTGATATTTCAAATACCATGAACATATGTATGTGATCATGGTATTTAATATATAGCCATTCATAAGTGTGTATTATATATTACATATTACATATATCATATTATATAATATATACATCACACGCGTGCACACACACATATATATGATTGTAAGTCTTGCCAGTCTATTCATTTTAAATAAAACTGAATTTAGAACAATTTTATTCTCATTTGAAAACAAATATAATGGCTAATTAATAAGTTTAGTCTTTAATTTGATGGTTATATATTAAAGATATGTATTTATATAATCTATGTATTTGTGTGTGTGTTTATGTGTGTGTGTATTTGTGTGTGTGTTTATGTGTGTGTGTGTGTGAATATGTGGCATGTGTGTAGAGCTGCCCATGGAGGCAGGAGAGGGCATCAGATCCCTTGAAGTTTCAGATCCATGTAAGCTTCCCTACATAGGTTCTGGGAAGAAAACTCAGGTCAAGCATCAAAAATCTTAAATGCTGATCCATCCCTTTAACCCCTGCTGCTTAGATTTTAATTATTCTTTTTATTCTATATATTTTGTCTGGTCATGGAACATTTTAATTAACTGATTATGTACTGTTAAAATGTTAACTTGCAAAGTCATCTTAACCTTTACTTATGATCATATCATGGTGTCTAGAGCACATAGCCTCCTGTTTTGTTTTGTTTTGTGCCCTTCCTCCACACACAGGAATAAACTGTCTTTTTTATTACTGTATTTTTTCTTTATTATTATTATTATTTTACAATTTATTCACTTTGTATTCCAGTTGTTGCTAACTCCTTCCTCTCCTCCTGGTCCCTCTTCCTCCTCTATTTCTCTCCCTTAGTTCACTGATACAGGAAGCCCTCGTCCCCTACTATCTCACCCTAGTTATCAGGTCCCGTCAGGACTACCTGGATCCCCTTGTGGGCTGGCTAGATCATTCCACCAGGGAGAAGTGATCAAGGAGGAAGAACCAAGTTCATGTCAGAGACTGTCTCCTCTCCACTTACTAGGGAACCCACATGGAATCTGAGCATTCTGTGGGATACATCTGGAAAGGGGTCTATGCCATCTCTATGCATGGTCTTTGGTTGATGCACCAGTCTTTGAAGTCTCCGCTGGGATCAGCATTTTTGGATTTGTTGGTCTCCTTGTGGGGCTCCTGTTTCCAACGTGTCCTTATAGTTCCCCTTTCTTCTCTAAAACTCCTTACACTCTGTCCAAAGTTTGGCTGCATCTCTACATCTGATCTGATCCCCATTTTTTTTAAGAAGGAATTCTTTACATGGAACACAAATGACATACCATTTTTTCTATAATTGAAACTAGATTCTTTTTTTTTTTTGTCAAAAATCAAGTATCCAACTTAGCTGCATTGTCTTCCTCTGTGGCCTGGTAAGGCTGCTCTCCTCTATGTCTCTTAGCTCAGATGAGACCTGGTCGGCTGGGGTCAGATATAAGGGAAGGAGGACCTCCCCTACCAGTGGATTTTAGGAGGGGCATGGGAGTAGAAGAGGGAGGGAAGATGGACTGGGAGGGGACAAGAGAGGGGGCTACAGCTAGGATATAAACTGAATATATTGTAACTAATAAAAAATAATTAATTTAAAAAAGAGAAAGAAAAATCAAGTATTCGTAGGTGTGTGGGTTTATTTCTGGCTTTTCTATTCGATTCCATTGATCCACCATTTTGTTTATATGCCAGTGCCATGCAGTTTTTATTACTACTTCTCTGTAGTACAGCAGGATCAGGGATGGAGATAACTCCAAAAGATCTGTTGTTATACAAGCTCATTTTAGAAATCCTGTTTTTTGTTTGTTTGTTTATTTGTTTTTCCATATGAAACTGAGAATTATTCTTTCAAGGTCTCTAAAGACTCTGGCTAAAATGCTCAATCCCCATCCCAAAAGGCAAAGAGGATGGCTATCAGAAGAAGAAGAAAACAGGAAACAAGTTAGGAGCCTCCCACAGAGGGCTTCTGAAAGGCTCTGCTCTGCAGACTATCAAAGCAGATGTTTAGACTTATGGCCAAACTTTGGGCAGAATGCAGGGAATCTTATGAAAGAAGTGGGAAATAATAGTAAGATCTGGAAAGGACAAGAGGTCCACAAGGAGAGAGAGCAACAGAACCAAAATATTTCCTGAGACTCATACTCCAACCAAGTACCATGCCTGTGGATAACCTAGAACCCCTGCACAGATGTAGCCCATGGCAGTTTAGTGTCCAAGTGGGTTCCATAGTAATGGGAACAGGGACTGCTTCTGACATGAACTGATTGGCCTGCTCTTTGATCACCTCCCCCTGAGGGGGGAGCAGCCTTACCAGGCCACAGAGGAAGACAATGCAGCCACTCCTGATGAGACCTAACAGACTAGGATCAGAAGGAAGAAAAAGAAACCCTCCCCAACTAGTGGACTTGGGGAGGGGCATGTGCGGAGAAGGGGAAGGAAGGCAGGGATTGGGAGGGGAGGAGAAAACGAACTAGAGGGGGGATACAAAATAAATAAAGTATAATTAAAAATAAAATTAAATTTAAAAAAAGAATTGTGTTGGTATTTAATGGGAATTGCAATAGATCTGTAGATTGATTTTTGCAGGATGGCCATTTTTATTATGTTAATCCTACCAATCTATGAGCACAGGAAATCTTTTCATCTTCTGATATCTTCTTCAATTTCTTTCTTCAGAGACTTGAAGTTTTATTCAAACAGATCTTTCAGTTGCTTGGTTAGAGTCACACAAAGGTACTTTATGTTATTAGTAGTTATTGTGAAGGGTGTTGTTTCCCTAATTTCTTTCTCAGCCCTTTTGTTGTATACAGGAGGGCTGCTGATTTTTTTTGTGTGTGTTAATTTTGTAGCCAGCCACTTTGCTGAAGATATCTGTCAGCTGAAGCAGTTCTCTGGTTAAATTTTTGGGGTCACTCATGTATACTATCATATCTGCAAACAGTGATACTTTGACTTCTTCCTTTCTGATTTGTATCCTCTTGATTTTATAATGGCTATGATTCATGGTACATATCTTTAATCCCAGAACTCTGGGTGAAGAGGTAGATGTTTCTCTTGAGTTTGAGGGCAGCCTGCTCTGCAGGCCAAGTACTGGGACACTAAAGCTATGCAGAGAAACCCTGTCTCAAAAAACATTTTTTTTTTGCTCCAGATCATCCCCATCAAAATCTACATTCTGTTTTTCCCTTTCTCATTAGAATATAAACAGGCATCTAAAAATGATAATATAAAATAAAAACAAACAGAATATGACATAACAAACATAGAGCCAGAGAATAACCACAAGAAATGCATACACACTTTGAGACATACACATTCACACACACACACACACACACACACACACACACATACCAAAGCAAAATCTGAAATTATAGTATAGAAGCAAAAGATCTGTAAGCTTAAAAATTGCCCATTCAAAACATCATGAGACAAAAAAAAACCCCTCCAAAAATGGCATTGAGTTCATTCTATGTTTGGCCATCTATTGTTGGACATCAGACTGCCCTCAAGTGTGGTTTTATACCCAGTGCAGTACACTGATGAAAACTAATTTGTCCTTTGCAAATGCTGATCAACTGAATAGAGCTTCTGGGTTATGTACAGGTGTTTGTGTCAGCTTCCCTTCTCAGCATTGCGATTCCATCTGGCTTAGGCCTGTGCATCCCTTGTGTAACTGCCACAGTCTCTGTGAGTTTAGATGCACATAGTTTTGATGTGCATAAGAGTTTGTTTTCGTTGTGTTTTCTGTGCCCACTGGCTCTTACAGTCTTTCTGCTTCTTCTTCTGCAGGGTTCCCTGAAGCCTAGGGGAGGATTTGATGTAGAAATCTCATTTAGGACTGAGCATTCCAAGGTCTTTTACTTTGCACATTCTCCAATTATGGACCTCTGTATTTGTTCCTGTCTGCTGCAGGAAACACATCTAATCACCTGTTAACCTAAAAATCTCTCTATATCTTTATTAGAAACTTACATTCTTAAGAGAAGTGTTTAAAAGTTGTCACTTCTTGTGTTTACTACGATATGATGCTGAATACTAAAACTTATTGAGCATCTAAGACATATAAAGTGTTTTATAGTCACGTCAACATGGCCCAGGTGATGGCAGAGACTGCAGACATCCACAACACTCTCGAAGGCAACAAGAGCCGTGGACATCAACAGGGCCTCCTGATATAGTAGGACCACGGGCCCTGATATGACTCTTGGTGGAAGCAGACACCTGAGGTCATGTTAATGTGTTTGGTCTGTGCTGCCTTGAGAGGTTATGATTATTGTGCAGCAGAGCCCCGTGTTAATATCCATGGTCCGTACTGCCACCGAAGACCAGACTGAGGTCTTTGGCACATGCTGATATCTGAGACTATGTAGAAGTTCATGGTCTGTGTTCCCACTGACTGTAAAGGGCAGGGAAGCTACTTTTCTGATGGCATTGATGACTCACAGTTGATAAAGAGAAACACAGAACTTCTATGTGCTAAACCCTACCATCATCTCCACCCCCACCAAAAAAGAAAAAAAAAAAATAGAAAACAGCCTAGACAGAAAGCTATCAAAGAGAACTCTTAACAATTGTGATAAAATGTTGGGCCGGCTTCTCACCTCACCTGGGCAGCAGGAGAGAGCTTGCAATGGTAGCTTGGGTACAGAAGAGCTTGATCCCTTACCACTTTTACTACTCTGGAGACAGGTCCTCTCTGCACCTCACCCTAGTGGTATGAAGAGGGAAGAGCCAGAATGTAGGGCATAAAAGTGGGTGAGCTGGTTCTATCCATGTCTGGGTCAGTACTGGTGATCTGGGCCCAATGCCACGAGCATAGGAGAGCCTGTCCTACCCCTTGTAGCTGTTGCTAGCAAGAAAGCTGGCTTTTCTCTTTGACTGGGCAAAGGAGAAGAGTTGGCCCTGATGGCATAGGTGCAGGAGAGCAGGTGGCCTGACCAACTCAGCTACTACCTCAGCCCAGTTCCAGGGCTGTGAGTTCATCCACCTCAACCTCTACTCCATCTATATACTGTAGTTCAATAAGAATATGGTTCTGTAGAACCAAAGCTTGAGGATCTCTGATGAGGACAACAGAACATCCAAGAGGAGTCTCGGGAAGGATTCAGTGTTGATAGTGTAGCAGAAGCCAGAGGCCTCAAACCAGAACCATGACTCATTGCAATGAATATTTGCAAGTGAGGCTGTTTGAGCAAAAGGACACACCATGTGAAACATAGTGACACACTGCAGCTTTCGCAGCAAGATATTTTTGTTGTTGTTGTTTCTGTTTTTCATTCTGCTTTCTTTGGTGGCTGTTTGCAAGGACGAAAGGCAAATGTGTAGGGATGAGAGATGGGGAGATAAGTGAAATTGGGTACATTATGTGAAATTCACAAAGAATACTCTTTAAAAGATTAAGATAGGAGCCTCTCCCCTTCTATCTAATCCTAGCTTATCAGATATTACCAAGGCTGGATGCATCCTCCTTCTTCATGGTCCTCCCCTATCAGGGGACTATGGAAAGAGCATAAGGAAAGAAGAGGAAGAGGGGACTGAGAGAAGACAAGGGAGGGGCCTTCAAAGGGGATACAAAGTGAATAAATTAAAAGAAAGAAAGAAAGAAAGAAAGAAAGAAAGAAAGAAAGAAAGAAAGAAAGAAAATTAAAAAAAAATGATAGGACCCTATTGAAGATGGTGGAGCCAATCACACACTGTATCTGATTAGCCGAACAGCAGTGATTGCACAGTAACCAAAAAACTGAACTGTGGACCCCAAAACACCAGCCACTGTGTTTCCCAGGTGAAAGGAACCCCTACTATGAGAGAAACAATCTGGTCCAACCTCAGATCACTCAGCTAATCCCCAGGGTTAGGTTCCTGCTCCTAGCACACGCCTGTGTGCTGTACTCACCAGCCATTAAATACTTTCTGGGTATGAATCGCTGTCAATATTAATGGACTCAACTCTCTAATAAAAAAGAGACAGAATAACAGAATGGGTGCATAATCAGGACCCAACATTTTGCTGCATACAAGAAACACACTTCAGTCACAAAGATCAACTTTACCTGAGAGTAAAGGGCTGAAAGAAAGTATTCCCAGCAAAATGGACCCAAGAAGTATACTGGAGTAGCCATCCTAATATCTAATAAAATAGACTTTCAACCAAATTTAATCAAAAGAGATGAGGAAGGATACTTCATACTCATCATAGTAAAGTTCCACCAAGGAAACATCCCAATTCTGAACTTCTATGCCCCAAATAGAAGGGAAACCACATTTATAAAGAAACATTAATAAACCTTAAACCACACATTGATCCCCACACATTGATCCCCACACATTAATAGTGGGAGAAATCAACATCCCCTCTCATTAACAGACAGATAAATGAAACAGAAGCTAAACTGAGGAATAGTGACACTAACAGATGCTATGAATCAAATGGACCTAACAGATATCTACGGAACTTTTCATCCAAACATGGAAGGATATGCCTTCTTAGCACCTCACATAATCTTCTCAAAAATTGACCATATAGTTGGTCACAGAGCAATCCTCAACAGACACAGGAAGATTGAAATAATGCCTTTTATCCTACCATACCACAATGGACTAAAGCTAGACCTCAACAACAACAGAAAAAAACAAAAAAGCTTTCACAAGAAAGGAAACTGAACAACTCCCTACTCAATGATAACTGTGTAAGGGAAGAAAAACAGAAAAAAAAATTAAGGACTTCCTAAAATTCAATGAAAATAAGGTACAATATATCCAAACTTCTCAGACACTATGAAAATAGCACTAAAAGCAAAGTTAATAGCACTAAGTGCTCTAATAAAGAGATTGGAGACATCCTATGCAAGCAAATTAATGCCATACCTGAATGGCCTAGAAAAAAAGTAAGCAGAGACACCCAAGAAGAGGAGACTGCTGGAAATAATCAAACTCAGGTCTGAAATCAATAAATTAGGATCAAAAGAACAATTCAAATAATCAATAAAACCAAGACCTGGTTCTTTGAGAAAATCTACAAGATAGACAAGCCGTTAGCCAAACTAAACAAACCACAGAGACACTATCCAAATCAACAAAATCAGTAATGAAAAGGGAGACATAACAACAGACACTGAGGAAATCCAAAGAATTATTAGTTCTTACTTCAAAAGCCTATACCCCACAAAATTTGAAAAACTGAATGAAATGGACAATTTTCTTGATAGATTACACTTACCAAAGTTGAATCAAGATCAGGTAAACAAATTAAATCATCCTATATCCCTCAAGAAAAAAAATGCAGTCATCAAAAATCTCCTTGCCAGCATGTGCTGTCACTAGAGATTTGGTCTTAGCCATTCTGATGGTCTTAAGGAGGGATCTCAGAGTCATCTTGATTTGCTTTTCCCTGATGACTAAGAATATTTAACATTCTTTTCTTTTTATTCTTTTTATTCTTTTTTTCAATTAATTCACTTTGTGTCCCAGCTGTAGCCTCCTCCCTCGACTCCTCCCAGTCCCACCTTCCCTCCAACTTATGCCCCTGCCCTAGTCCACTGATAGGGGAGGTCCTCCTCTCCTTCCATCTGACCCTTCCCTATCAGGTCTCACCAGGACTCCCTGCATTGTCTTCCTCTGTGGCCTGGTAAGGCTGCACCCAAAAGGGGGAGGTGATCAAAGAGCCAGCCACTGAATTCATGTCAGAGACAGCCCCTGTATCCCTTACTAGGGAACCCACTTGGAGACTGAGCTGCCTGTGGCTACATCTGAACAGGGGGTCTAGGTCCTCTCCATGAATGGTCCTTGGTTGGAGTATTGGTCTCTGCAAGTCCCCCTGGGCCCAGGATTTTTGGCTCTATTGGTCTCCTTATAGAGATTATGTCCCCTTCAGGTCTTTCTATCTCCCTTCTTCCACAAGATTCGCTGCACTCTGCCCAAATTTTGGCTATGAGTCTCAGCATCTGCCTCAATACTCAGCTGGGTAGAGGCCCTCTGTGGTAGGTTCCTGTCCTGTTCTCTGTCTTCTCCTGCTTCCAGTGTCTATCATGTTTGCCCTTCTGAATGAGGATTGAGCATCTTCCCTAGGGTCCTCCTTGTTGTTTAGCTTCTTTAGGACTATAGATTTTAGTATGTTTATTCTATATTCTAAATTAATGGAGTAAATTAGAAAGGGAATGATGTTTACATATAAGAATGTCCAGCGCACAAGCTGGGAGAAATTAGATATGGTGAGTACCTAAGCGCTACTTTTTAAATAGTTGTTGCAAGACTATACCTTGGCATGTGATACCAAGTTCCATGTTGGAGTATGCTGAGCAAACCCTGGAGAGCAATTCAGTATGTGGCATTCCTCAGGGATCTTGCTTCCAAGGTTCTGCCTTGTGCTTTTTTTTTTTAACTGTGAAACATGAAAACATATGTGTAAAAACAGAGAGACCGAACAGTATGAGACATATAGGTTAGACAATATTAGGTTACACTCACTAGGCATTTCAAATATATGTATGTATATATGTCTGTGTGTATCTGTGTGTATGTGTGTGCTTGTGTGTGTCCAAAGATCTCTGCATCTTTAAAGTATCTTCTATGTAAATAGTCTGCAAGTGTGTCTACTTCTGTCGATAATGACAATAATTATTTCATTGGTTATTGTCTCAAAAGAATGTAGAGCTAAGAGTGTAGGTATAATTGAATGTGAGATAGTGTTTCGTTTTTGTATGTGATTCAAAGCCATTGTTTGCTAAATGATTTGTACAGACCATTATTCTTAAAGAAGTTGAACTGCACCAAGGCTAAAATTCCCAGATTCATCCTCCATCTGCCAAATGTTATGAACAGCAAGTTGAAAGTAGGCCTGCTGTCACTGTGACCCTAGCTGACCTCTTAATTTCTTGAGTTCAAGTCCAATTAACCTCTAGGAAGAGGCACAACTGTTCTTAGCAGACAAGTCAATAGAATCCAATAGTAATCATTTCATTTTCTGCCTTGTCAAAGGGTGGCCCTCCCACCTAACCCTTCTCACACAAAGGTGGTCATTTATCACCGCTTAGAAAACTGTACTGTGCCTCTTCCTAGCCCTGCCTGAAGTACATTCATCAACTGCACAGACAGGGTGCTGGGGAGGCTGTGAGAAGGACTCGCAGAGGAGCTTCAGCAACCGTGCTGAATCCCGGCAACCTGTTGGTGCCTTTTTGGATCAGTACATACCAAAGTCTGGACCCAGACTGAAAGTGGTCTGTAGGTAATGTCTTTCCTTCAAAGAATGCTGCCTTCCAACCCACATTAATAAACAAAGCCATCTTTATTAGAGAAGTCAGCTGCTGTCATTGTGTTAAGACATTCTCACAGTAGATGATAGAAAAATTAAAAAGAAATGTATAAGCAAATCCAACGGGACTTCCTCAATGCTCGGCTTCTGCAAAATGAGGGAAGAAAAATTATCTGAGTTGTTTACATAAAACAATTTCTTTCATCAATTTTCCAGATAATATAAATAATTTCACTAATCATTCTAATATACATTATTATTTTACATAATTTTTGACACAAGTTAGTTTCTTTAGTACTGAAATATTTTACTCAATATTAATATGACTTCAAACTTAGTTTGTTAAAAATTGAATTCTAGACATAATAAAAAGTAAGTGACGTTAAGTTTCTTTCAATACTGAATTAAATGTTAATTTGGAAAGCTGACATTTAATTTTTATTCCCATGATATGATAATATGTTCTATTCATGTCAATTTTATAATAATATAAATATAAAACTATAAGAAACTAAGTTTGAAAAAATAGACTTTGTCCTACTTTGATAGACATTTAAAATGTAAAAATTCATAATATCCTACAGTAGTTTTTTGTTTTTGTTTGTTTGTTTTTACTTCTATATTTGCTTTTGTGAGTACTCTGAAGTCTGTCCCTCTTAGGAGGGAGATGATATGGATTCCACAGTGTAAAGCATTGGCCTTTGGCTTTCTAGAGCCGAGGCTTTTTAAAGGACCTTCTTTACAAATAAGAATAGTCTATAACTATGCTTTCTTAAACACTGATCAATACAGTTCTCTGTGCTGCTTGAAATTTTGAAATAGGACTAGTACCTAGAATGTCCTGTCTTCATTAGGTAGGTCTTATTGGTTGAATTCTATATTCAAATGTCACAACACAAAGCCTGCATTTTCTCAAGCCTGCAGTTAACCTTCAGCCTCACACTACTTCATGTTCTCTTAGTTGTCTGTGTTTAAGTTCTGTAAGTAGAGATTGGAACATGGAAGACCCATCTCCCCTAATATACAACATAATTCTTAGGGAGGATAGCTGCATATACATGAGAACTGGTGTGGTTGAAAATGGATATTAAACTGTAAAGACTGTGTTCGCTCACACCCACCAGCAGAACAGGTGTTCTAAGCCAAGTTTATGTGGTCGCTGTAGCCAATTAAAAGGATTTAGGCTCCTTTTGGTACATGAAGCTCCTAGTATCTCAGGAGTATTTTTCTGGGGTTAGCAGAATGCCCTCTTGGAAATAAATGGATTTTGAAAATAAATACGTTGGTGTCTACACAGAATTGTCATCAGTAATATTTAGCTTTCATGTTATTCCCAAGGTTTGAAATATTGTTTCTGTGAATAAGAAATCATCCTAAGATTGTTCGTATCCATGAGACAGACACAAAACAGCAGTGCAAAAAAAAAAAAAAAAATCTCTGTAATTTTGTTGTTCAGTTTCCCATTGTCTTGTATTAAAAGCTACCTAATAGAATTTATAGTTGGAGAAACCTTTTAGGCAGCCCTCCTTGTATTTTTTATTAAGTCCAAACTCAGAGAATCTACTTAATGTCAATTTTGTTCCCTGGTTATACTGAGCAGTATATTCTACTTTAAATCTGCTGGACATGATGATAAATTGATAATTGACCCCAAGGCCATTATAAATAAAGCACTGCTGTTTTTCATTAGTACAGTAATATCTAGTCATAATGGTAAGAAAACTCATGCTAATCTTCCCCTGAGAAGTGAACAATCAAGAACTCATGGGTTTTAAAACACTCATTTAAAGAACAAGCTTCTGGTTGTGAGCAGCAACAGAAAAGACAGTTTTAGAAGCATGTAGTTAGGGACATCCTCCGGACTGTGATAAATAGAATATTCCTAACTCTGTCTACTTTTTAAAATGTCCAGCTGAGGAAGAAACAAAATTGTATCTGAGAATATAATTCCTTGAGATATTTTTGTTTAGAAATATACAGATGTAATGCTCATAACCCTTCCATAGGAGAAAGTCGTTTCCAAAGGTCCCTCAAGTAGAAGCAGTATTCATACTTGCTTGATTTGATTAACTGTAGAAAATATGACTTAGCTCTAAGGTGCTTTGCTTGCTTCTAAAATTATCAAGGTAAATAATTATAGCACATATAATTACATACATTACATTTTTAAACAAAAATTTAACAGACAACACAAAATCTGTAAATGTGGCCACTAATTCCTTTATGTACAACTAAGGCATGAGCTTTTGCCTGTGGTATATATGCAAGATTAGAGTCTCACAACAGTGTGATGCAGCCATGATCATTCAGGCCTTTACAGCCATTGAAGCAGGACATTCTCCCCAAGCATGGTTGGATACCATAAAAAGCTAAAATGATACGCTCAGGATGCGAGGCTAAGCACTGCACTCAGGGTCAGCCGCTTTGGACCCAGAGAAGAGCATGTCTGATTGCATGCGGGTTGATGCCCCAGGTCCCGCCTCTGAGAAAAAGGTATCGGACGGTCTGATGCTCTTTGGGTGGATGACACCTAAATGAACATCTGTACAAAGTCCCAATTTATTTCTAATATCAGAGATCAGACCTCTACTCTTGCCTGATGCGTCTAAAACAAAAAGGGGGAACTGTAGAGAGCTGCGGAATGCTATGCCTTAAAGATGGAGCTGGTTTCCGCCTCCCACCTTCCCGATGGTGAGTGCTCTCTGTCACGAACAACTCCACATTTGGCTAAGGCCGAGGATCTGGCTTGCTTCCGTGTATGTGGACCTATCTGCATTGCCCCCGTGGCACGCCTGGGTTGGCTACCCAGAGGCTATTTAAGCTGTGGGCTGGCTTTCCCCGGGGTCTGAGGATTGTTCAATGTTCCTGAATAAACTGCATTGAAAAAAAAAAAAAAAAGAAAAAAAAATGTGGCCACTACCCTTAAAAACTCAAATATAGAGAAAGGAATAATTTCTAAAAGGAGAATAATTAATCAATAAACTAAAAGATAATGGCCTTTAATGAACAAAGCTCCCTTTGACACTTATGTATTAAAATGTCATTAACTGTAAAATTGGCATTGTTTTCACAATGTTGTAAACTCACCTGTAAATGAAAGCGGTGGATAGGGTATGTGAATTATATGTCAATTTAAAGATAAAGAATGTATATTGTAGATAATTGAATGGATGATATAAAGAAAGTTTGGGATTGAAAAGAATAAGTTTAGAATAATATGTATAGAATACGTATGTATATTATAAATAGGTATAATATAGGGTCAATCATCTCATCTGTTCAAGTCTTGTATAACAGCCTTGGATCATGGCCACGTACATGCACATAGAAATATGACAGACAGCTTCAGAGGCAGGTCACAGACTTTACTCTTTGTTGATATTCACGAGTCAAAATAGTTTGCTGCTCTTAGTTTATTTAAATTAAAGAAGGAAAAACAGAAAAGGCTAAATCAGCTATCCACAATGCACAGCTGCCAATCTGAAAGATAAAACGTGTCTTGTCCTGTTGTTGAGCTGATGTGACCAGAAAGAATTCATATTATGGAGTCAAAATGAAATCAGTTCCATGAATCAACAGTTCCATTCTGATGAGAAGAAAACATCCGCAGGTCTCTGTCACACGTACTTTGTAAAGTGAGATTTATACCTTTGAGAAAAATAAGAAAAACAATCTGTGACTGTACTTCCGAAGTATTATCAGGCACTAATTGTAAGTATTCTTGAGATTTTGTTAAGTGTTTTTGACAAAACCTCTTAAATTATTGAAAAAAATATTCTTTGACAATTTTATGTGTGTGTCTAATACATCCAGGTCATGCTCAAATGTCATCCCTGTCTTCTTAGCTGCCAAACCTTCCTCTTTCTAAGACCCCACTGCTCAGGGAACGAAGTATGTTTTTCCCACTGGAAAAAAGAAAAAAGCAAGTCAATTGCTTTGGGAAGTTAGATGTAGACAATAAGATATTGAGTTAAATTTGCAAACAGACCAGAAACATAATCAATGCGATAGCTTTATGATGTTTCTTTGTACAGGTGCAACCAGAGCCCTGTGTTAGCTGGGTTATCTCTCACCGTAATGAAAGAATATAATAACTTTATGTAGGGAAGAATTTAGAGATGGAATGCACAGGAAAAGAAATGATTTGAAAAAAGAAGTGTCTCTACTTAGGACCACTAATAAGTCTGAATATGAAATTGCCTCTGATTACCAAATCTGTTAACTATGTTGCCAGGATATGCCTGTTATTCACATCATTCTAATAATGATTTATATAGAAAGTAATGAATGATTAATTATATGCTGTTTCAGCATTAATTTTAGAACAGAGTAAAGGCAAGTTTTAGAACATTTGAGAAAATTTTCCCAGGAAATATATGTTCACCAGAAGGAAGAGGTGGTTTAATGGATAAATAGCAAAATAGAATACAGTTTTAGTAACTATATTCCACAGCAGGTAGAAAGAGGTACTGGGAATATTTTAACAAGAGAGGAACAAAGGAAAAATAAGTTTATATTTAGCACATATAGAAAAGAAGCTAGACGGGGGTTCCAGGATGAAAAAGTACCTAAAAAACTTTGTACCTAACAAGTTCCAGTAAATGCAGTGGGTTATTTGAAATGGCAGACTTACCAGAGATCTAGAAGAAAAAAAACAACATTTATAATTTTATAAGGAAGAGAAATTCAGATAATGTTTAAAATAACTTTAGTTTCAGGAAGAAATTAATGCTCAATTATATAACAAGGACATTTATTGAACTATGTTCATAGCAGCTTTATTTGTAATGGCCAGAATCTGGAAACAGCCCAGATGCCACTCAACAGAGGAATGGATTCAGAAATTGTGATACATCTGCACAATGGAATATTACTCAGCTATTAAAAACAGGGAAATCATGAAATTGCAGGCAAATGGGTGCAGCTAAAAGAGATCCTCCTGAGTGAAGTAACCCAAAAACAGAAAGACAGGCATGGTATATATTCACTAATAAGCAGATATTAGCTGTATAATATAGGACAGCCATCTACAGACTTAAGGAAGCTAAACACTCACTAAGGAGGACCCTAGGGAGGATACTTAAATCTCATTCAGAATGGCAAACAGGAAGCAGTGGAAGAGAGAAAACAGGATGAGAGTCTACTATAGATGATCTTCTGAAAGGCTCCAACAAGGGATTGAAGCAGATGCTGAGACTCACAGCCAAACGTTGGGCAGAGCAGTGAGTCTTATGGAGGAAGAGAGGGATGGGATTAGAGGGACATGGAGGAGACAGGAGCTCCACAAGGAGATCAACAAAACTAAAAAAATCTGAGCCCAGAGTGTCTTGATAGACTGATGCAACAACCAAGGACCATGCATGGAGAGGACCTGCCCCCTGCTCAGATGTGGCCAAATGGCAGCTTAGTTTCCATGTGGCTCTCTGAGTGAGGGGAGCAGGGGCTGCCTCTATCACAAACTCAGTTGACTGCTCTCTGATCACTAGTCCTTGATGATGTAGCCTTGCCAGGCTATAGAGGAAGAGGATCCAAGCAGTCCTAATGAGGGTTAACAAGCTATGGACAGATGGCAAATGAGGAGAACTCCCTCTTTTAGTGGACTACAGGAAGGAGATAACAGAAAGAGGGAGGAAGGGTGGGACTAGGGGAGTTAAGGGAGGGGGCTTCAATTGGGATACATAATGAATAAATTGTGAAGAAAAAAATTTTAAAAAAGGAAAATGTTCTGAGGATTACAACATGGCTATTACTGCAAAAATAAAAAATATGAAAAAAATGGCTAAAACAACTTTTTAGACATGAAGACATAGTAATAAACATACAGTATTCTCTGTCCTGAAATGAAATGTGATGAGGTGATGTGGGGAGAAGATGATGAAAGGTTCTGGTGATCATATACATTTCATATTTCATTCTTTAGGCAAAAATGAGTCAATAATGGTTATAAAAAGTTATAAAATGACCTGATTATATTTACATTTCAATAAAAAGATACTGTTGTGGTAGAATTTGAACAAGAAAGATTTACAAGACAGGCTAGGACTTTACTTAGAACTTACTCTATGGCTGGTTGGAGACATGAAGGCAATGGAAACTGATTAAGGAATAATCTGGGAAGTTAAATGAAGATAAAGAATTGATGTCTAATAGAGAGAGGGGTGGGTAAACAAATTGTCAAGAAGGACTGCAAGGATTTAGTTGTGGTTGACAAAAAGTAGATGAAATATACTGCAAAGCATAAGACAGGTGGGTAAGCAGGGCTATAAATGCAATGTGTCCCTTGTTTTCAGCATGAGTGGGCCAGGCTTATGTGACAACACTCCCATTCGGAAAATTCTCATGCTAAATGTTTGAACATAAGGAAAGCATGAAGTCATTTTAGATATAGTCCTTATTTACTACATAACTCAATAATACATTTTAAATACTGCCAAGACATTTATTTAAATATCCATTGTCGTCTACTGAATGAAAAGATTAAATGTCTTCGTGCAAGATACTTTGCAGGTAGAAACTCTTTGTCTCTCTCTGTTTCTGTCTCTCTGTCTCTCTCTGTCTCTCTCTGTCTCTCTCTGTCTCTCTCTCTCTCTCTCTCTCTCTCTCTCTCTGTGTGTGTGTGTGTGTTTGGTGTATAAAAAGTTCAGGAGAATAGCTGTGCACAATGGCACAAGCCTGTAATCCCAGGACTCAGAGAGGCAGAGGCAGGCAAATCTCTGTGAGTTCCAGGGCAGCCTGGTCTAAAAGACAAGTCCAAGACAGTCAAGACAACACAGAGAAGCCCTGTTTCAAAAACAAATACAAATGAAAGTTCAGGAAACTAACAAAACTGCAAATAGGTAAAAACAAGGATGTGACTAAATATTTAAAAATTCTACCCCTGCCAAATCCTGAATATTTGCTCTTCAGTGACTTTCTAACTAGAAAAAATAATGGACAGTTACAACTAATACAACTTACAGGACAGTGGAATGATCGGTACCAAAAGCTTAAAACAGACACAAGCCTTTGAAAATATTTTTAAATGCCTAAATACATATTTTGAAAACTCTGATAGTAAAACAAAGAGCATAGGTCCTTTAGGCACTGGAATTTTCACAGGGAATATTTAATCAGAATCTAAAATTATCTCTAAGTATTTGGGATTATAGTAGCTTCCAAGTAATTTGTGGGCAACAAAAAAGAAAGAAAAGAGAAGAGAAGGAAGAAAAAAGATGAATAAGAGGACAAGAGGAGGAAAATAAAATATTTTTCGTAAGATTAAAAAAAAAAATTAGACCAAAGAGCCTACCTTCAATTACTCAAATAGGTGAGAGGGAACAGTGATTGAATTAAAATTATGGATGTGTAGTAATTAGATCTTAAGTGAGGCCATCTACCTGTATTCATTTGTATCTTGTCCCCACTAAGCTGTTGTTACTGAAATAAGTGTGAAGTAAGCAAATGGACACACATTTACTGTAGCAAACAGGCCTCCCAGAATCTAATTAGACAAAACTCTGCCATCTGCTCTGCATTATCCTGGTGCCTGCTCTGATGGATGCTGTTTCATTACTAAAAGGCAGAGGGATGCAAATTGAATTGAGCTGGACTTCCTCTCAGACAGAGACCAGGGCATGAAGTCAAACCCTTGCTGTGAAATAACAAAGCACCACTGTGAAAAAGTGGGATGAGAGGGGATTTCTTTTTCTAAGGCCACATGTCTAGTGCTTAGCGGAGGCCATGAGGGAATGTTCATCCCATTGTTCTGAACCAGGCAACACGAGTCACCACAATATAAACCTTGTTCACTATGCAAATTGTTGATTTTGGTACTTAGTCCCTTGTGACAGATGCCCTTTTATTAGCTGTATGTCACGGCATGTTGAGCTGCATTTAACATGAGAAAGACGAAAAGCTAGCAGGACTGATATGAGAGTCTATTTTGCAAAGTGAACAACTTTCACTCATCACTCAGTTATATGCAAAGTATAATTGAAGTGCGCTGGTAAAATTACTGCTGAAGAAAATTCCCATTGTAGCCATGATTTTCAAAGCCCTTTTTTTTTTTTTTTTTTTTTTTTTTGCAAAGCTCCTACATAGAGAGATTTGAACTGGTTTAGACAATTTCTATATCGATAAGGACAATTAATTGGTAACGTTTTTCTGAAGGACTGAAAATGATCTTTTGGCTTTAAAAAGTTATAGATCTAGAAATGGTAAAAGCTAATATATTAAATGTTCTACACTCTGCTCTTAAAAATCAGCTTTGAAATGACATTTTTTTTCTCCATATGATGAATTTGTGCCATTTTCTTCACTAAAAGCTATTTTCCTGTACAAATGGATGCATTTTATCCTGGATTCCATTCATGCTTGTTTTTTAAAATGTTTATCTCTTTGTAGAAAGGCACTCTAATAAAGATACACTCTCCCAGGCTTCAATAGGAGCAAAAGAATTAGATTTTGTGTTAAATTTAAGGGGTTTTCTCCAAAAAGTATTTTTCCTCCTATAAAAGATTACATTGTATCAAAAGAGAACTATGCGCAGCTAGTAAAACCTTAAAAACTTTGCTGAGAACTTGTTTTTTTTTTTTTTTTTTTTTCCCCTTGTACATTTGGAAAAGGCAGGAAAGCCTGAGGTAGGAGTCAAAAACTCTGTGACTCAAGACTCCTGTCTGCGCTATCCTTTCTCCAAATATATCAGTCCTAGGATTTTTCCAAAATCCTATCTTTTTCCCAGCCAGTAAAACCCATCCCTGAGTTTCCAGGGAAGAATCAAATAAACCCTACGGCCATACAACAAAATTTACAGAGATTTTAAAGTTCATTTCTCCCAATAGTCAATATTTAAGCTGTGGGCTGGCTTTCCCCGGGGTCCGAGGATTGTTCAATGTTCCTGAATAAACTGCATTGAAAAAAAAAAATTTTACATTCTGTATTTATCATTGCCAAATGGAGAAAATTTTGCAGTTAAGTGCTGGTGGGAAGACAGACTCCTGAGTCCCCACACTAACAAATATCAGTGAGGTCACAGAACCCCTTGACAGCCAACATAATACTCAAATACTATAATTATCCGAATATTCTAATTGTATGATAGAATCTCCATCTTAGTTCCAGTGAGTGGATGATTAGCCATGGACCACAGATGGAGTAGCTACTTGAGTTCAGAAAGGAGCAAATCCATTGGATTGGCCTGAAAATAAAGTCAAGGAATATAAATGGGTGCTGTGCCTTAAACAGAATTCCATGTGCAGTTCGCTGAATTAAGCACACACCAGAAAGTGTTCCTACTTGGAAACTGAGCTGCCATGGGCTACAACTGAGCAGCGGTTCTAGGTTATCTCCATGAATGGTCCTTGGCTGGACTATCAATCTTGGAAAAGACCCCTGGGCCCAGATTTTTGGTTCTGTTGCTCTCCTTGTGGAGCTCCTGTTGTCTCCAGGTCTTACTATCTCCCCCTTCTTTCCTAAGATTCCTTGCACTCTGCCCAAAGGTTGGTTATGAGTCTCAGCTTCTGGGTTCCCTAGTAAGGGGAACAGGGGATGTCTCTGACATGAACTCAGTGGCTGGCTCTTTAGTCACCTTCCTCTGAAGAAGGAGCCACCTTGCTAGGCCACAGAGATGAACAATGCAGCCACTCCTGATGAGACCTGATAGACTAGGGTGAGATGGAAGGGGAGAAGGTCTTCCCCTATCAGTGGACGTGGAGTGGGGCATGGGAGGAGATAAGGGAGGGAGAGTGGGATTGGAAGGAAATGAGGGAAGTGGCTACAGCTGGGATACAAAATGAATACACTGTAATTAATACAAAAAAATAATAATTTAAGAAAAAGAAAGAAATAAAGGAAAGTGTTCCTATCTAATGATCTCTTTTCCTCATACAAATTCCTTAGATCTATACACAATTTCAGTGACTTTCTTTGTGGTGTTATCTGGCACAGGACACCTTTTAATATGCCCTTTCTCTCTTCCTTTACTTGCTGCTCACACTACCCAGTCTTGTTTCACAAGTGCACAGCACCTTCCGGGTCTGACACAATGTATTTTCCTCTTGTCCCTTGATTATCGTTTTGTGCCATTTTCTCTACTGTTGATTCTATAAATGTACATCTAGTTTTCCTGTTTATATATGGTCATTCATGCTCACCTGTTCCAATTGCTAAGCAAAGAAGTTATTTTCAATATTGTCACAACAATCTTATGTACATTTAAGTTTAGACATGATTCAGAGCTGTGCTTTTGGTAAACTTTACCATTTGGGAGCATTTTACAGTGATCTTCTGCTACTGTTCTGCATATGAATTCTTTACAGGTATGCTGCTGAGAACAGCCACTGGCATATAAGGAAAAGACAGTATTGAAATCTGTTATATAATATATTAAAACAACCCAAAGAATCCTCATGCATCGTAACTTTATTCTAACAACTTAAACAAGAAAAATTGAAAGCATTAACAAAAATTGGTTAGCACCACAAATTTACTCTTGGAACTTTTTAATCATCTAAATTTTACTTTTATTTCTGGCATTCAATTAAACTATAGGTAACCAATAATTCATTTCAATCATAAAAACAAGTACACATATATTTGGACATATCATTGACATGTTGATTGTATCAACTTTGAAAAAATATTTGAATACAAATTGAAATAAAGAAAGAAATATAAAGCTCTATTCTCAACATATTATGTTAAAAGCAGGGAGGAAGACACGTGTTCAAAGCATAATTTGTTACTTGAAGGAATGTAAGGCAAGGCTCTAAACTTCAAGTGTAATATAATGAATTAAATCATCTGGCTGTCCCATATTGTGAAGAATGTAGAAAACTGGACACACAGACCTGCTGCTCAGAACCATGTGCTCACAGCTTTCTCTCGTAACGCATAGGAAAGTGCAGCACTAAGCTGACGGTTAAAAAATCCACAAGGACTTCCCTTCTTTGCCTGTAATCCAACTGAGGCATGTTGGCTCCCTGTTTAGTTCTCAAAAATATTCTTTTTGAAAATTGTTGAATTCTACCATGGTTTTTGAGGAGAACTCTGTCTTCAGTAGTAGTTTGGCTAATGTTGACTTTTTCTCCCACTGAGGCTGATTTGTGATGAGGACTCATTACACCTTCATCCAATGGACTGAATGCTACCGACTAAGGCACAGTAACACTTTTCTTTGCGTGCTCTTAAGTGCAACAGGTTATTGCACCTGATCTTTAAAAAGGTGTTATAGATATACTTATTCTGTAAACTCTACAGAAACTCCCATGCTTAATTTTTAAAATTAAAAGTTTAAATTTTCTATTGTAGTATGTTTATGTCATGGCACTGATGATTTTTTTCTGAATTTTAATAAAGTTTAAATGATCTGAAATAAAGATTTGATGTTTTTCTTATTATTTTTTATTTATATAAAAATAGCAAAATTTGTATGTGTATTTTCATCAGGAAATTTTGCCAGACCTAATAATACAGACTACATGTGTAGCATAGAAACATTTAAAATATAGATCAATATTACAGACTTTATGCCAATTGGACCTTGGTGCCCCATAGTCAGTTCCAGCTGTGCCCTGAACTTTGATCTATTGTGACTGTATCTTTAGTGGTCACCATCTTCTTCTTCAAAACGGATGTGATAAACAGTGAAAGATACACCTATCTGTAAGTTATAAGACTATATCCTTAGAATGAATGCAGTAAGAAATAATACTAAGCAAAACGCAGTAGTAGGTTCTTCGCCAAGATGTATGGCCTCGCTGCACCCTGGCACTTGGCTACATGTCCAGGAGAAAGCATGGTGTTCCTTGTGTTGAGAAAGTACACCAAAGCTGTCATCACCACCAAGGTAGGAATATGACTATTGCACCTTTAAGGATACCTTAGCATGTCGGTTCTTGTTGTGACTCATACACATAACATATGCATAGGGAGAAACATTTCTGTGAATGTGACTGTGAATGAGAAAGTGAATGTGACTCTGGCACTCAGAGAGTTCGTCCTCAGACAGGGGACTTCTAGATTAGGTCTTGGGCAGGGTAAAAAAAAAATTGTAAAAGCCAGAATATCAAGACACTTGTAGCTAGACAATTTTCTTCTGTACACCTGATGGTAGCTGTGTCCATCAGGTGCACAATCTCAACCTTATTGTTGGGACCTACATGATGACAACGCCACTTGACTGGCCAAATAGACTAAGAAAATGTCAGCTGATCCCCCACCCAGATGAAAGCAATCAGTGGTCACTAAGAGGAAGGATTCATTTTCTCCAGGGAAGAACTTCCCGACAGGTTATCCAATCCAAAGTAGCTAAGTGTAAACACATGTGCATATAAACAACAATTAACGGAGACAGAAAGGTTACTATACATGTGTGCTTGTATAAGAATAATAATTAAAGAACAGCACGTTGTGAATTTGACAGGGAGTAGATGGGCATGGGTGGAGTCTGAAGGGAATGTGTAAAAAGTGGGAAAGATGTAGAATATGTGTATAAATTCTCAAAAATATAAAACTTAAAAATTAACATAAATCTTCAAAGCCCAAATTATCATTATTTTCCCTTAATAAAATGTTTTCATAAATTTTAATTGCATAAATTACTTGTATATATACATTATAACAAACAGTATTATTAATTTCTGTGTCAAGAAAACTGAGCACATTCATTAAGTAATAATTATACTCTAAGATAGGATGATATGTGACATATACCCTCAACATATCTAGGAAATCAAGGTGGCCAATAACCTCCTTTCTGCATAACCCTTTCTTTCCAAGTTATTTTTCTAATACAATTAATTGACTTGCTTTTTGTTATTACTTATAGGATATAGTACTTGATACATTTCAAAGATTAATATATTCTGTATTTAACTACCTGTAATATTTTATTTTAAACAAATTGTAAATATGTTTCATTTTTCTCCAAGTGAATACCATTGTAATTGTCCCATATCAACCTTATCACTGGGGCAGTTTGAACCACCTCAGATAACACATAATTCTGAAATGCAACATAAATTTTGAGAACTATTGGTTCAGTTTATAAAATGCCATTAATTAATTAATGTCATTAATTGTTCTAGTATTCAGTTATCTAAGAATTTAAAGATATTTTATCTTGGAAGTCTATCAGGCATCCATGCCATGTGCATTCTCTAATATACAATAAATGGCTTTCAGGTGAGGAATCAAACAGGATTTAACACACATCAAGAATACAAGTTGTGGTGATAATTTTTAAGATACTAAATATATTTTTTTCCTATTAAAAAAAGTACCAGTACAGCCATATGGCTATGGCTGTATTCAGAAATGCCTACAAGTTTACTTGATGAATAAAAGTAATTGTAACAATAATGTTATTATAATGGTATAAACATAAATTATAAATGAATTACAATTTTTAATTTATAAATAAATTATAATTGCATTTAATAAATTATAAATAATGTTATTATTATGATATTATAAAATTAATGTTATTTATTATGTTACACATTAATAATGTTACAACTATTTTTTAATTAATTTATTTTTATTAATTGCAACTTATTCACTTTGTATCCCAGCTGTAACCCCCCTCCTCATCCCCCTCCAATCCCACCTTGTTACAATTACTTTTATTCACTAAATAAAGTTGCAGTTATTTTTATTTCTAAATACAGCCATCTCCAATCTGCATTCTGGTACAATGTTGCTGAGAAGAAGTGCTTATAAAAGAATTGCTCTCACAGTAGGGGAGGAGGACTTTCCCTATCAGTGGACTAAGGGAGGGACATGGAGAGGAAGAGGGTGGAAGAGTGGGGCTGGGAGGAGATGAGGGAGGGGGCTATATCTGGGATACAAAGTGGATAAATTGTAATTAATAATAATAATCAACAAAAATAAACAAAAATTTGGTCTCTCTTCTTTTTAAATGGTATGTATTTTTGTTTAAACATAGAAATATTGAATTTTGTGTGAATTATTAAGCTTTTGACTTTTCAAATAATGAAGTATTTAACTCTTGGAAGTTTTCAGTGAAAATTTCTAAAACTGAGAAGTCCTATATAAATACTTAGGTTGGTAAATCTCTAAGGAGCATTATACTACATATGTATCTAATATAAATATATTTGACCTACATTAGTTCATAACTTTTGTATATTTTTTAGGTAAAAATGTATTATTTTGGCACTGTTTTAAAATGCTATCTATTAAGAGATTCTCAAACCTTCTTTAAAAAATGAGTGTTCCTTGATTACAAAACTGTTCAGCTTTTACTCCATGGGAGAGAAACTGAAATTATAATGACCTTTTCTGTACTAGGAACCTATTTTTCCAGTGTGAGTTAACCAGATTGCCAGGTGTAAGCTGCCATGTGCTAGAGGTATTTCCTATCCTAGAAAGGGGAGATAACCAGAGCATACCCTTTAATATCTTACTACAAATCTTATGCTATTAAATTATAGCGATCTCTACATTGTAACTTACATTATGCTAGGCTAGCAAACAAATTCAAAACCTCAGTGGTCTTAAAACTCAAATATACACCTTTTGCACATGCTTTATATCTGTAGTAACTAGGCCCTTCTTTCTACTCCCACTTCATTCAGGATGGAGGTTGATAGGGAGCTGCAGCGGGAAATATAATGATGATGTTACTTTTTTCCCCCAAAGTGACAGATGTCACTTTCATCCGCAGTCTTGGCTAAAATGAGTCGCATTTGACAATAGGTCAAGGAAGAACATGCACACTTTCATTCAAAGTTCAGGGAAACTTAATTTTACTGAATATTATGCCACCCTATCTGTCTACAGTTATGGACCCCAATGCCAAATAGTTACTTTAATGTTCATCAACCAATAAACATATTAAGGCAATGTGATACATGTACACAATTGAATACAATTCAACCTTAAAAGTATGAAAGCTATCATTCATGAAAACATAAATGAAGTTCATGATAATTTATTGTGATTAATAATTTAAGAGGAATAAACTAGGTACCAAAAGACAAGCATCACATGATCTCATTTACATGTGAAATCCAACGTATTTGTTGCTTTAGAAATTGAGAGGAGAATGGTAGCTACCAGAAGATAGGGAGAGTTGGCTGGGGGAGGAGAGGGAAAATGCTGTTTAATGAGTGTTAAGTTATACCTGGTCACTGTGCACTAAGTTACAGGCTAGTGGCTTTTGATGTGCTATTGTATAGTAGACTGATCATAGGTTGACAGGAAGGTACTATACATTTGAAAAGCTAAAATAAGAGGTTTGAGTATTTACACATTAAAGACGTAATCATTGTTTGCAGAGATAAAGATGTTTAATTTGCTTTAAAAAATACATAATGTGTCCAGTATAGTAAACTATTTGCAAATTCTCAGCAATCCAAAAACTGACTCAGTAGGATCATGAATTTTAGATCGTCCTGGGCGATAAATTAAGTTCCCAGGATATATACTAAGTTTTCCTGTTTGCAAAGAAAAAACTCCTGTCTAAAGCACAAAACAAAACAACAACAACAACAAAACCCAGTTCTACATACTCTTTACATGTATTAGAGCATTACATGCCACCCCATAAATATAGATATTAATTGAAAATATATCTTTAAATCCCCCAAAATAATAACTTAAAATTCTAAGTTTATTTTTAAATAATATAAAAAAAGCAAAATCAGAGAGAAGCAAAAGACTTCAAAAGTTTTCCTGAGGTTGTTAGAAAGAGTGACATTTAAGTTCCAAAATGACAGCAGTAATGACAATATCACTAGAAAGCTGTATGGCAGAAATATGATGCCACAACACAGCATATGCTCCTATAAGCTTCCTCTGTCTGATACAGCATGCATATCATTTTTGTCTGTATTCTTAATGACAATTTTAAAACTTCACACTGAGAAACCACTTGGTTCATTTGCACAATAGGTTTAAAAATGTTTCCTTCAAAATTCCTTAATTGGTGGGATATATACGATGCGAAGTCAGGCATAGTCTACAAAAAATATATATATATATACCTTCACTTTCCTTCTTTTAGACTATTGCAAAGGTGATGATATTTTACAGGTTCTCATTTACTGTTTTCAAAATGCTATAAACTGACATTTGGCTAAAAAAATCATTTTCTAATATGTGGTAGATGGTAAATTGAGGATGATGGAAATAGTATGCTAATAAAGCTATGCCTTTATACCTAGTGATAAAATGCCCTCCCAGCTCTATTTGTTGAAGCAAGGTGGAGCTACTCAACTTTCACCTGACAAGAACCAGGGAAGATTTAACATACAAAGAAATTTTCACTTTTTATGAAACTTCTAGCTTTTAGGAAGAGGCACATCCCAAATCTTAGGACCGCGGTGTGACATGTATTCTGGGGGAAGGTTGCCACCTACTGGGTAGCCTACTCTGGCCTCTCCAGTCTTGAATGTAAATATCCCTTCTTTAGTATAAGACCCTTCACAAATCAAGCCACAGTTTCACAGCAAGGTCTTCCCATAGTCGTCGCAACTGGAGCTCCCAGGTGGCCTGACTTCATCATACAGCAAAGGCAGGTAATAGTGAGATGCTTTGGCTCCAGACTGCCATGTTTCCTGGACCAGTGCTCACATACACTGCTCTTGGTAAAATAGGAGATCTCGGGGCTGTGAAGGGTTCCAGAATTACAAGATGGTATTCTGGCACCATTAATCCAGGATATTAACATGTTTTGCGAGAGATAAATATTCTAATAAGAAAATGCATAAATTTCTTTCAAAACTTGATCGCTCGGAGTGTTTACGCTCTGAAAACTTCTCACCTATTGATTTTTACGTAACAGGTAACCATGGAATTTTGTGAATATTCATATGACTAAATAGTTGGTAGGGTTTTTTTTGTTTTTGTTTTCTGTAGGTGTGCGTGTGTGCACAAAAAGGAGGCAGGAGAAATCTCCACACTGAAAACTGAACAGACTTTTGGAACATAAATAAAAGTTCTCAACTTTGTCTTTGGAATAAGATTTAAAAATAAAAGAAGTTAAATAAAGCTAGAGGCAATCAAAAATAGAATGATATGGGGAAGCACTTCAGCTTTGCTAACAGTAAGACTCAATTGCTACAAACTGGCAATAACAGTTTCATATAGATGTGTGGGGTTTTATGTGTATATGATATATATGTGTGTATGATAATTTGATACAAAGGCAAGGCAGAGACATCAGCAGGTAAAATGCTTTCCATCAACCTGAGTTGAATCAGTGAGACATACAAGATGGAAGAGAACAACCAATACCCCAAATTAAGACTCTCAGTACACAAATATTAACACAAAATACAAAAACAATATAAGCCAAACCACACCAATAATAACCTATAATATCAGTCCCATAATTTGCAGTTTTTAGTTGTAAATTATTACATCTCCCTTTCAGCTACATTTCTCTGTTTTCAACAACTTTCTAGACATTTCTGTCCCAATACCTCACCCATATCTCAAATTTAAGCGTGTATAAAAGGTTGTTTTTAACTTCAATTTGAACCATGACATTCATCCTTGTTTTCTTGATTCATATCATTCTTCTCCACTTAGTTCCCAGGTTCCTGAGCCCAGTAAGTCTACCTTTTCTGTTTTTCAGTCATTCTGTGATGACCAGCTACTGTCAGTGAGGTTTGGTTTTGGAGTTTGTGTGTGGTAGAGATTGTGGTGACAGTAATAAATTTAAGATGGATGTGAGGATTAGGGAGGGAGGTGAGGAGAAAAAAAATGAGTTTAATTTTAGAATTAACAATCATTTAAACATTTCATATATTTTTCAGAGGAGTCTTCTGTTAGTAAGATACCTGACTAACCCAGTTTTTAAAAATTATTTATTTTGATTAATTACAATTTACTCATTTTTGTATCCCAGCTGTAGTCCCCATACCCTGTCTCCTCCCAACCCACCCTTCTTCCCTCTTCTCCCTTGTCCCTCCCCCAGTCCACTGATAGGGGAGGTCCTCCTTCCCTTCTATCTGACCCTAGCCTACCAAGTCTCATCAGGACTGGCTACATTGTCTTCCTCTGCTAACCCAGTTTAAAGTCTCAGTTTTCCTAAGAGCTGCAGGATGAAATGGATAGACCAATCAACATATGAAACCTCAGTTACATCTAACCATTCATATTTTGTTTTTGTTTTTGTTTTTTGGGATAATCATTCAAATACCAATTGTGAAACTGTTTATTACATGAGACTGTTCTTCTAATTTGTATTTAGTGAACTACTTTACAGTCTCAATCCAAATCTTGCCAAGCAGTTATCTAATTAAGATTATGATTTAAAAAAAATAATAATAGGGACCACAGATAATTGGTTAACTGCCCCCTCTCTTTCTTCCTTCTTCTCTCCCTGTCTTTGTTCCTTACCCTTTCCCTTCTCTCTGTCTCTGTCTCTGTCTCTGTCTCTGTCTCTCTCTCTCTCTCTCTATCTCACTTACACTCCCTCTCTCAACAATGCCATGGGCTTAAATCTCAAATATGTTATTATAATCTTATTTTTTTCTTTTTTTTTTTTTGTTTTACAGTGAATTCAGTTTGAAGGTATCTCCACTAGGAAGCAGAAAAACAATTTTAATTTTTTATCTTAGACAACATAATAGTAGGTGAAATAATTAACAGGTATATAATGCATACATCAGGAACCACACTCCCCATGTTAACGCCTGGGCACAACTCCTGGTAACAACTGACAACTTGTCTTGGGCTTTACGGAGATGATGTGGTTGAAATGAATTATGAAGAGTTAAAACAACTAGTAAGGTGAACTTTTGGTCAGCACATTATAAATAATGGCACTGAAGATTTGAGTTACACACATACACACACACACACACACACACACACACACACACACACACACACTCATTCCGGATTCAGGATAGAAATATACTTGGTCTATTTATCCAAAAAGACTGTTGTGATTAAATGCAACTGTTAAAAAGCAAACATACCCTTCAAGCAGCTGTATGAATTTTCTGGTGTTCTCTCCACCCCCTGAATTTTAGATTTATAAAAACCACATCTCAGCTGCTACCTTTCAACAATTTTACTACGAGGCAATAAATAATTCAATGTGCTAATTTGACAGATGACTCTCCAGGAGCCTCCCGCCATTACTAGCATCATTAGGCCATAATCTGCATGACGAGGAGGATGGCCATTCAGCAAATGTCCTTCACTTGTTTGCCCCTAAAGAGCTGTACTTTGCACAATTAACTAATGAAGCATTATGGGCTTTTTCCCCTTCCCTGCTATTTCAATATACCAATGTGGAGAGCCTGAAGGAAAAAAACATTCTGTTTCTTTTTGCTAAATAAGTGTTTACAGGATGGTTAAGACTGAACAAGAGCTCCCAGAGGAATAAGGAGAAAATAGATAGGAAAAATGGATCAGCACCATAACCACCATTATTACCCCCTTTCCTTTCTGTGGTTTGTGAGGAAAATTTAAAGCAATTTGGCCATTAAAAAAAGAGAAGAACAAAAAAAAAAAAAAAAGAAAGGAGAGAAAAAATCTTCAAAATATACAAAAGAGACAACTTTTTCCCCAGATGGATCCCTTTAGTTATGTTTAATACTTACTGCTTATCAAAAAACTTGCACTGTTCTTGTTAGAGTGGACAACTTTATCCTCAGCTAAGAGCTTGATCGGACGTTAAGTCCCTCAGATTCTTCCTTAATCTTACATTTCATTCCAGGTGAAATTGCTAGAAGTTCTGTTACTAAGGGCGTTTGCACATATGAGCTTTCTCTTACTGACCAAATCAACAAAGCTTTGTATCTGTAGAGGTTCAAATTTTCCAAGTTTTTTTTTTTTTTCACACCAACTTGAAATAAAGAAGCAAACATCAGCTGATGTTACTCCCTAAACATCAGAAGATCAAATTTTTATGTTGTTGAGAATAAACGGCCAGCAGTAAAGTGACTTTAGAAACTTCTTTCTCACATGTGCACAGGACGCTGGAGGCTCACAGTTTACAAATTGCATCCATTACTCTTATTACAATTGTTCCAATTTCCAATAGAGAAAAGGCAATCTCTGTTCAAAGCACTGGATGAAGGGGGTGGTGGCAAGCAGGTCTTACCAGTCTTTATCTGGCCCATGGCAGTGTTTGTGGTATTTTCCAGGAAGTGATTGTCACAAATGTTTTATTCTTAGATATAAAAACCTATGATTTCCTAGCTGAGAATACATTTTGATAGTAATTATTGCACTGTTCTCTTTACAAAAATAAAACTATAGTAAATAATAATCTGTTCTGATATGTATAAAAATGCATCTATGACTGTTAATCTCCAATAAAAGACCTTTATGTTTATCTCATATATAAGAAAAATATGAAAAATGGTGTTTAAGGGCTTCCTGGTTCCAGTGTCAACATTGGGGTTATACAAAACCACAAACTGGACAAAATCAGCATCATTATGTTTCAAGTCTTGCAGACTGGCAATATGTTATCAAATTTAAAGGTTTGTCATATTAGTTATTGTTATAGACTGTATATTTCCAATCACTTTTTCTTTGTACAATCTATGTGATTCCTCCTTCAGCAAAATGGGTACTGTACATTCTAAGCCAAGGAATTTAATGAAAAATAGAGACTCCTTAATATGAATGTGTCTAATTGCTTTACCTTAACTGGTGTATTAAAGTAGTGAAAATAACAGCAAATATAATATTGTTTACCATGATGAATACTGTTTAACTTTTAAAGAATTTGCTCCTCTAAAACTGCATAAAAGATGGTAAATAATTATTTGGATCATGCAACCTTCCTTTTCAAATTACAATCCAAAATGAGAAAGCATGCTTCAGTGCCAAACAGAACATCATTCTTCTTACTGTTGAGTAGTAAAAAGGCCATGCTTCTTTCATAAAATCTATTTCATCTGGTGAAACCTGAAAGGCATTGATGAAGCATGGAAATGTTATCATTTTACTCTGTTGGAGGAAGCTAATAAAAGTGTGTTTTGTGTAAAATTTCTTATAAAAAATTTAAAAATCACATTTTTAATGTCTCTTTCTTTCTATATGAAACCCTACATAGAAAGCTAATTGAAATGTATTAAAGGTGGTATGAAGTTGTTTCATTGAAGAAACTATGTAGTGAAACTCTTAGACAGGCATATAAAGGATTATAATTTAACACAGATATGTTAAAAATGGAAAAGAGAAAAAACATATAATGTTTTGTAGCATAATTAAGTATTTACATGCATGGAAAGGAAACAATCTCTTACAGTGGATTATTTGTCTCTAAACACTATCTACTGAAACATGCAACAAAATCACAAATCATAACTAATCGAATTGCCTTTAGCATTTCAGGATTGAAGCATTTAAAATGTCCTCAGAGACTGCTAGTAAATACTGCATATTACAAAAAAATTACACACTAATGTTTATTTTGAAATAAAAATATTTACAAGATATTATGAAGTTAGGATGCGTTCAGTGAGGTGAGGTTCAAGACTTATAATTACTAAATCAATTGCACATAGTTCCCATGTAGGTATAATCCGCAGAATTTAACTAAAATTATTTCTAATTTTATTTAAGACTCATAATGAAGTCTTACTTTTGAAGAAAAAAAAAGTTAAAAGCTGCATGTGGCTTTCTTTCGAGCTTGATTCATTATTATGCAGTAATTTCCTCTTTTATAGTGTGACATTGCTAAAAATTCAATAATGTATTATTAAATAAATCATACCTATGCTAAATGCATCCCAGAAAAACCCACCCCCATACATATGCCACTTCTCTGCAGGCTCAGAGTTCATTGAAGACATTTCTGTTTATTTTGATATCTTTTGTTAAAGAAATGCACAGTAACAATGATGACCAGACAAAGAGAGGGGGAAGAAGCCGTTCACCCATTCATGGGTAATTGAATTCCCTCATATTTCATAAACAGACTGCCTATCTGTAGGCTGGCGCTTTATTTGAATAACTTTCTTTAAAATGATTTTTCTTATAAGACGTTGTGATTACAATGTTTAAGAACTCAAGGTCAAAACATTTTTAAGTTAGTTTATTTGATGAATGTATAACTGGGAATGGAGACACCCCCCTTCTCTCTTTCCTATCCCCTCTTGCCTACAAATTGCCTTTAGACTGGATGTTTATTGCCCAATGTAAAGAACAAAACAGGGAGGTAATTAAGCCTAGAATTGCCTGCTGGTACTTAATGACGGTCAGGCCATGGGCTTGAGCTTCTGAGTCCACCCAAATCTGCAAAGAAGGAGGCTCGCTTCTGAAACAAAGCCAAGCAGCACGACATTATTACTGCTAATTACCTGGTAAACAAAGGGGACTTGGTGTCTGTGGCAAAGCACCAAACTCGGGACAGCAGCTGATGCTGTAAAAGACAGTTGGTCTGACTTTGTCTCCAGGAACAGTGCACCGTGGGATGATCCACCTCCGTAAAGAGCTTCAGTAATTACCCTCCATACAACTGTGTTTATTAAGCTCCGGCTCTTGTGTTGTGCCTTAATGACAACAAACAACCTGCCCGCTGGAAACAGGTGGCATCTGCTAAGCATCACATGGGACAAAAAAAAAAAAGACATGATCTCAAAGAGACAGTCATTATTTTATAAGCCAAAGGGCACAGTGTACAAAAGCAGGTGAAATATGGAGGCCCATTGAAGTTTAGAAATCCTTTAATAAATAATCATGAATCAAATGAAACAACGATCGTTAACAAAATTATCAAAGGCTTTTCTAAGACACCAATAAAGTAACACAGAGGAGAGGCTGTGGTAACACTATATCTCTATGTAAATATACATGTATATATTATGCATAATGTGTATTTAGTTTCATACACGAATATAATCATTATACTGTTTTGCTTTTATTCCTGTTTGTATTTAAGATGCCTGTAATTAACATAGATAAACTGCGTGGGATGGCTAACACAGTAAATCCAAGCTTGGAGAAGACTGCACAATGAAGGTGTCTGCTCGCTTGAATTGGGATATTTGATTGGGTGAATTTTAACGTCTTAGAGAGGTGGCATAGGTTTAACGGCTACATCAGATAGACTCGGTTTCCCCCTTCACAGCTGTATAGTCTGACTTAGATTATTTTCCCTGCTAAGTATGTTCGCATACAAAGTAAACGTAATATTACATTTCTTTCATATACAGTGCATATCTGCCCTGAGCACGAGTTCTACCACATCACAAGCCTCATCACCAACATTCAAGGCACTACCCATTTTGACGCATCTTCTTAGTTAAGACAACGAAAATCACAGAGTGGGTCCAATCAAGTATGACTTGGTCATGTTCTCCATCCACAGAGAGTGGGCACTGAAGAGCTCATTTTTTCTGGGTCTTCATACCTGAGACACTGCTCTTGTTAGAAGCTAATGAGAAGTCTAGGAACACCTAGATTTTCTTTTTATAACTTATTAGTGCATGTTCCTAGTACAAAAAGATGGGTTTCAAGACATTTTCATTTAAATATATTACACACTTTTCTGTTTCAACAACCTGTTGCCGTATGCTGCTTTCTTCATCCATCATCCCATCATTCTAATTTCCCTTTCATACACACTCTCCATTCAACCTCCATAAATTCATAAACAGATATCTCTATGTTTCTTATATACCTCATATAAAACCTACAATGTGCATTGGTGTTTCTCATTCGGGCTTTCTAAATTTATTCTTATCTCTGGTCCCATCCCTTTACTTGAAAATGACATTTTATTCTTTATAAGTATATAAGTTCCCAATGTGTATACATACTACATTGTCTCCATTCATCATTCTGTGATGAATCTTTAGGCCGAGTCCACAATTTAGACATTGTGAATGTCACCGTAAAAATGGTTGTTCATCTATGTGCTGACTGACATTTTGTGAGGAGTGGTACAACTGGATCATATGATAATTCTACTTTTTTTTTTTTTGTCAAAATGACCCATGTTCAATTTGAAGCTTTGTGAATTGCTACCTTGGAAAGTAATAAATTTCATAACTGTGTTTTTTCCCCTAAATAATGAGGTGTTTAGAACATGAATTGAATTTGAATCAAAACACTATAAGCTAAATTGAATTATTATATGTCATCATGTATAAAATAACAACTATTATAACTAATTTGAAAAGTAGATTCTTATGAATACTAAAGCCATTATAGGAAAAAAAACTTATAGGAACATCTAATATTAGACCTATGGGTTTTTTTATTATTATTATTAACTTGTTACAGACTTTGAGACCACATCTATTTCAGATGTAACTCGCTTGTGCTATTAAATATGACTTGCAGTAATCCTCCACAAGGTGCCCGATAGACTTCGAAGTATACCTTCGCATTGCTAAGGGGACAATTACACCAGTGAAACCACAGCATTACCTAGTCTACATGGTTTTCTTCCTGTTTTGGTTGACTTTCTTTTGTATGGAGTAACAGCTAAACCATCGGCAAAGAGGCTGCTGCCAGGGATGCTGTCAAGATACCACTACAAGGATCAGGCATTCAAGGTGGGAAGATTCTGTTGTTGTTGTTTTTCAGTCTCCACAGCTATGAACCCAAAGGAAGGGATATTTTTGTATTCTATAAAGAATGTTCTCATCCAGATCCAGAAAGTTCCTAATGCCAAAGCACAGAGATTCTCATTAACTAGAACTTCCATGTGTCCTGGCCTTTACCAGCAGAGTTTGAAGCATCAAAGTCACCATTTTTTCCTCCTGTGATTTCTCACCTTATTTACTCCTCAAGAGCTCTGATAGCATCATGCTCAAATAAATGGATAAAAATGAAAACTTCTTTAAAACTCTGTGTTTTCACATATACACCAACGCCATCTGTTTATACAATTTTGATATTTTTAATTTTTGAAATTATTTAATAATTGTATCATTAGCCCCTTCCTTTCAATTTATAAAAACTAAATGGAGCTTGCCCATTTTGATACTCAGAGTCTGACTTTTTTTCTGAAGAACTGGAGATCATTAGCTAGAAAACATCATTCGTTATACACCCGAATCCCTTGCTTATATTTGGTGATAAGAATATTATCCTGATGCAGCAGCACTCCACTCACTATGGTATCTCAAAATAGTAAACTCTTCTGAGGTTTTTACGATTATCAATAATTTCTATAAATTGCAAGAATTTTGAAGTACACGTTTCACAATAGCTAGGGTAGTTAAGGCACCATTGCATTTAATAAAACAAACACAGAGTAAAATCAACCAAGATATGATAAAAACAATAGCATACATATTATGCTTTATCCTTTGGTGTATCTTAGCTTATGCAATTACAAATTCAGCAGTAATACTTCTACAATCTAAAAATCTTAATGATACATACACTGAAGCTATCTCAGTGTCTTACCAAAGAACAATTACAAGTTGCAGGAAATCTAAATACCCCATCATTAGCTCCTGTCCACCATTCAAACATTCTTCTGCATGAAGATTCAAAAATCTATTTCTTTTTAGCATGCTGATTGAAACATTTACCACAGAGAAATTTGATAATTTATTACCATGTGCCCATATTTGTAATAGTTAAAGCATGTACCAAACACTTTTGATAAAGTTTCATGCTAAAATATCCCTTTTATGTATATTTGTATGACATGCAAGAGCATGTAAGTTATCGTGGATGGTAAAATAAAGCTACTATTAGAATATTATAAGTAAATTTTCAAGTCAATAAAAAGTAATATGTTCCTGAGATGCAAACATACTTAAGATGTTCCTTTGAAGTAGAACAACAGGAGCCTATGCATCTTAGTAAACCGTTTCCTCAGAAGGATATAGATGATTCCAAGTGATTACAGAAGCTCAACAAGACGCAGCCGATACATATATAGCCCTCTAACAGGTCCTCAACAGTGTTTTCATCAATGAAATGAAAAGCTTTGCTATTTTCTGCTTTGTTTCTTTTCTTAGTTTGGAGTTTACCTTTCTCCAGAGTTCACTCTCACTTTGAGGAGGAATTTTGTAGTACCTGTAACATAACATTGTCCTTCTGTGAAATACAAGTCATGTTCTTCAAGAACACTGCAAATATTCCAATTCTTATTTGGACTGTTGGCATAGGTTATGAAACAAGTAAAAAAAAAACCCATAATTTAAAATTAATCATTTGCCTAAGGACTGTCAACAAAAATATGGCTTTCTAATTTCCAATGATTGTCATTTTCATTTACCTAATTATATACTCAGGAAGGCAGATTTTTTTTTCTGGTAACTAACTTATTCATGCTGACATAGCAAATATTTACTGCTGATTTTGTAAAATGCTTCTTTCTATTTGTGTTAAATGACATTTAGTTTCTGGTGTATACCAATAATGGGAATGCTTCCTGGTCTATCATTTAAGAAGAGGCTTATTTTCACACTAATAAAATGAAAAGCTAAGTTTAATAAAATACTCTTTCTTGCATTGACTATAGGAAACTGGAGAGTTGCCTGCTGGCAAATGGCACCTGAGGGGACGGAGGTCAGAACTGCAGTAAATCAGCTTGGAGGAAAGAGTCACTGGACACTATAAAAATCAGAAGTGGTTCTTTAAGAGACCAACTTGACCCTCCTTAACCAGAAAATAACATCTGACCCAGCAGTGAAATTTATCACAACATTTCAATTAAAACTTGGCAGGAACAGAACAGCAAGATGCTCCTCTGCAGACGACCTTGTTATAGGAGAAAAAGTGAATAAGGAGGAAACGGATACTCTTGCTTGGGGTTGCATACGAATATGACTGCTTAAGTAACAACTTCTCAGCCCAGTGAAATGTTCTAGGAACTAACATGCTAAGCTGTAGGTGGAAAGCAGGCTTGCACTATTTCCAGTTTCTTTAGCTGTCTTCTTTTTTTTTGTATTAAAAATTTGCCTGTAGCTAAGCAGTAGCCCGAATAGTCTTAATTTACATAAGACTCAATGGCAAGTGTCTGTCATCCTACACAATGCACTCTGAGGTTACTCCAGTTCTAAGTGTTTCCAACCTCTTCTTCCTCTATACCTTAACATTCAAGAACTTTGTACCCGGTTATGTGGTTTTCTCCCTATGCTAACAAAGACAGGAATGCTAAAACTCAAGAGAGAAAAATGTCATACATCTCTTACATGTAGAAACCATGAAGTTAATTAATGCCTCATATAAAGTAGGAAATTAAAAGATGATTTTGAAAAAAAAGTCATGTGCACTGTCTCCAGAGTGCCAATAGAACGTAAAAACTAGAAAAGTATGAATGTTGTATGTGACTATTAATATTTACTATCAGTTTATCTTTTATTAATGCTTGCTGTAAATCCTAAACAGCTGTATACCCAAATCACCACACAGAGACTGGGATTTATTTAATTAACCTAGAACACAATGCTGGGCAATTGTTACTCCCTCCTAAACCTCTTAGCCCTCATAGTTTCCTAACATTTAGATTTTATCCATTATACTTGCTTTTTGTGATATATTATGTCCAGTCCATCTCCACATAGTTCCAAGATCTGTCCTCCAGCTCTCTCTCCCCTTTTTTCCTCCCATCTTTTCCTATTCTCCGGCTCCTCCCCTCTTTCCTGTCCTCTGGCTCCTCCCCTCTCCTGCCTACTTCCTTTCGCTGCTCAACATTGTGGCTAGTTGCCTTATTTGGAAATTTACAAGTTGAGACAGGATGCTTAGAATAAGTATCACAATGCAATGTCCGGATTGAAACCAGAGAATGGGGAGAAGAATCAGCATATGAATGAACAAGGGTGAGGTGTATATATTTCAAAAGAACATTATACCAACATATGAGCAACTTGGCTTAGACTGCATTGAATTAGGCCACAAGTTATCTTTGAACTACAGAGTCCTAAATGATATCAAAGCTTGTTATTCCCATCAATCACTTCATAGCAAATGATGGTATGTACATGTAAGTCAAACCGAAGATGAACAGTGCCTTCTTTGTCAATAGTTAATCTTATTATCAAACAAAAGCAAGTAATTGAGGACATTTTCATGGGCAAGACAAAAGAGGAATATTTTAGTGCTCTTCTTGAGATTAAAAATCTTTAAATATTTCAAATATAAATAATATTTTGCCAATGTTCATATTATTATTGTTGTTGCAAAAAATTATGTTTTTACTTCTCTGTTTCTGGCAACAGAATTACATGACAAAAGGCATATGTGAGACCTGTTGTTTTATCAGTTGGGTTTGAACTATTTTTACATTATTCAATAAATTAATCTCTATGTAAAATAATGGCACAGACTCAGTGTGTTACAGAATCAAAACTAAGCTTAGGATTCCTGATGTGAAGGAATTAGAAAACTTCAAATATAGAGATACTGGTCAGAAAAAAACATAAGTGCAAGTTGTCTAATTGATGCAGACAATTCCAAAATTTAAATAAACTTTAGGGCTATTATAGATGAATAAACAGATAGTAAATATGAAGGAAAGTATGTTCATAACATATTTTAATTAAATAGACAACAATTTATTTGCATTGAAATTTTTTACTTAGTTAATGCCAATAATTTAGAATTGGTTTGTAGCCTTTTGACAGTAGTCTGTCTTAATATATCAAGTCATATTTAGTTTTGTCAATGCTAACAAAATAATCACAGATTGATGAGTAATATCCCGAGATAGACTGTACACTTAAGGGAAGCCAAAGTCATTGTAATATGACAGTTACTAGTGTTCTATGAAGTCAAACAGTGGCAAGAGCAATGAAGCAGTTCGTGACATCCTTTAGAGTGGCATTCATGGAAGATTCACTGTAGATGTGCTCTTGCACACTGATTTCAGAAAACATCCATCGCTTACTGGATGAATGCTTTAGATTTTATCACGCGTTTTTCTCATTCTTTATTTTCATTATTTGAAATCCCTCTCTGTACAAGGAAGCTGATTCAGGGAATAGACAGAAATGCGACTGTGAATGAAGGGAATGAAAAGTATGTGTGTAAGGTTGAGTAGCATCATCAAGACTTAAGGTAGAATAGAGCTTATGATATTCTCCCACACACCAAAAACAAAAACAAAAAAGAAAAAAGAGAGAGAGAGAGAGAGAGAGAGAGAGAGAGAAGAGATATAGCACTGCTGTGCTGAGAAATAGTCCTATGTTGACAAAGCTGTTTTCTTCAGAATTGTAGAATCAGAACTTCATCGTGGCTTTAAATCACTCCAGTACGGGACTGGAATTTTAAATCACCTATTTGTAATTTACATTTTTAAAAGTAAAATGCTTGAAGTCTCAATTCAGAATGTTCCTGGTCAATACAGTTCTGAAGTGATTTTCTTGCGTTAAAGTGGACATTAGCAATCCCAGCTCAGAATTTCATTCGAAGGACATATAAATATAAAATTGGCTGATAGGCTACCAATCTCTATGGTCATCTCTTTCAATGGATTTTTAAGAGCACCTGTGGCCACACCCGGCTTGCATGGCTCCCCCCAGTGACTGGTCATGGAGGAGATAATGATCTTGAACATATAGGCTTATATCTTCTCTACAGCAGTATTGCTTAGATGTTCCTCATCAGCCTGGCTGACACTTTCCCAGAAGTGTGTTGTGGTCTTCAGCTTTAGCTCTTCCTACAGATCCCTTCCCTTGTTTCTGAAAACATATTATTTTTAATGAATTTATTTATTTTTGTTTTATGTGTTTTATTGGTGTTTCGTCAGGTTCCCCAGCAGGAAGCTATAGATGGGTATGAGAGGTGACATGGTGTTGGGAATTGAACCTAGGTCCTCTGGAAGAGCATCCAGTGCTCTTAAGTGCTGAGACATCACTCCACCCCCCACAAACATATTCTTGTTCCTGCACTCCTGGGCTATTCAGACAATCTGTCTCCTGCACATGTACCTTAATCATGATGTCTGTTCACCACTAACTGACACAGCAACATTACCACAGTTTTAAATCATTTGTCCTCTTTTCAGTTTTCATTGTCATCTTTTAAAGTCAAGTACCACTTTTTATTAGAAACTGCACTTTTTTTCTTTCCTGTGATACTTTTATTCTAGCTGATTGGTGAATCCTTGTATTTAAAAGTCATAAATTTTTCATCTATCAGCCATAGTAAATATAATTAAAGCTTATATTGCCTCTTGATACTCTTAGTGTGAATTAAGAACATTAATTCTAGAGAACAGAAAATAGTATTCCAAAGACTTAAGGAAGATATGATCTGAGAGCCTCCTCTCTGAAGTCTAATTTTCATCATACAAGAAATTGCAATCCAAAGCTACTTAAAGAGGAAAGCAATCAATAGTCCTACATATCTGAGATTTTGATGAACCACAGTAATGATAGCATGGTAAGATGTCTCTAAAGTTGTTTTAGAGGCACTCCTAACATGGTGGTAGCCCGTGGACATCTAATTGGATTTAAGGCCTACTAAACCATAGGGAACTCATACCTGGTTTTGTAAATGTAACCAATTATCAGAAGCTACTGAGATCGTGGAACACGCTACTGAGAACACGCTACTGCCATTTTCCTAAAACAGTGTAAGTTCTTACTGCATTCTAAATAGTTGTCCTTATATTCTTACACAAATATAGCTTTCGCACCTCATTTTAGAAATAAAAGTTCTCTTTGCAGCAGATAGAGACCATTACAGAAAACCACAACTGCAGAGAACAATTGATTGTGGAATTCACAGCCCCATTAGATACATTTACAACCCAACTCAGGAACCTTATTGGAGGAAGTGGAAGAAATATTTTAAGAGCCAAAACACAGGAAGACTGCTGTGAGAGTGTGTCTCCTAGAAATAAAGGGAAAGCTACACTACTTACACTTCAAAAACAGGCTGGCCGAACAATGATAGGAACGAAAGACATGTAAATGTGGAAGGTGGAGTTCCCATTCTTAGGAAAAAACAGACAACTTGTGATTGCTAAGAGAGGGAGAATTAGTCTTTCTCAGGAAGGAGCTCTCCAAATGGTTATCTAGTATCACCAACCAACGCTGAAGTTATATTAATATAAACAACAGGAAGAAGGCTCAATAGATTGCATCAATATATTGATGCAAGGCTCAATATATTGATATGTGTCTATAGGCACATAATAAAATCAAAAGTGGCTATGAATTTGAGATGGAGTAATGGTAGGCATGGAAGGAGGAAAAGTTGGAACAGATGCAATTATAATTTAATTTAAAATTTAAAAAGAAAGTAACAGGATGACATTCCAAAATTTTAACCAAATGATTTGAAATATTGGAGACTTTAATATATAATTCTATGTTCTGTATAAATCTTTACCATAGCAAAATTTGCTAATGTTAAAATATAGCGATTACTATATTTTAATTTATATAACATGTATGAATAAACTGCTTATCGATATAAAATGACTATTTGTTTTTAAGATGTTGTCATAAATATGTTACATGTTAAAGAAATATTTTGATAATTTTGTCACACTGGTTACTATCAGAAAAGTCTTAATATAATTACATTGAGGCATCAGTTATAGTTTTGGACAGCAAAGATGCTACTTAGAATCAAGTAAAGCTATGACAGATTTTGAATTATAAATAGTTCCAGTAATTAAATAATTAACTGATTATTGATTGCTCATGAATGTTCTGTCCTGTGGTTAATAAGATATTTCACACTGGCAAATATTTAGACAATTGATCAGTATTTTTAAAACTTAAAAATTATTTGAACACTCAAAATACAGGGTTTCTGTAGCTAATGTTAGGTCCTTTATACCCAAATTATATAAAATTCAAAACATGGAGATAACCTAGAACCCTGCACAGATGTAGTCCATGGCAGTTTAGTGTCCAAGTGGGTTACATAGTAATGGGAAGAGGGACTGCCTCTGACATAATCTGATTGGCCTGCTCTTTGATCACCTTCCCCTGTGGGGGGAGCAGCCTTACCAGGCCACAGAAGGTGACAATGCAGCCACTCCTGATGAGATCTGATAGACTAAGATCAGAAGGAAGGAGAGGAGGACCTCCCCTATCAGTGGACTTGGGGAGGAGCATGCTTGAAGAAAGGGGAGGGAGGGTCTGATTGGGAGGGGAGGAGGGAGAAGCTTATGGGGTGATACAAAGTCAATAAAGTATAATTAATAAAATTAAATTAAAAAATTCAAAACAAATAGTTTTATAATATAGTTTATAGTAATATTGAAAATTTTAAATTATGTCTGAAAAATTTTAATAGCATATATATTTAAATAGTTTTAACTAAAGAAAATTGATAATTGGTCAATGATATGGGCAAAAATATATTAATTAATTATAAAAAGAAAGAAACTAATATGTTTTTTGAGCTGGGTGAATGACTGACTATTCCAAACTTCAAAATTACTGGAGAAAATTATGCTGGTTGGTTTGTTACAGTATTCTCTTTTCTATTTTTTATTTTATAATATTGCCACATTGTCTGAAACAATCATTAATTTTTAATTTCCAGGATGTAAGAATGGAGTATGATGAGCATACGGTTTCTGATACTTAGTCAGTATTTTAGTATTAAACATATGGTCCATTTATATTTAGACAGAAAAAAAATTAAAAACTTAAGCATTAAAAATGATACGTTCAGGATGCGAGGCTAAGCACTGCACTCAGGGTCAGCCGCTTTGGACCCAGAGAAGAGCATGTCTGATTGCATGCGGGTTGATGCCCCAGGTCCCGCCTCTGAGAAAAAGGTATCGGACGGTCTGATGCTCTTTGGGTGGATGACACCTAAATGAACATCTGTACAAAGTCCCAATTTATTTCTAATATCAGAGATCAGACCTCTACTCTTGCCTGATGCGTCTAAAACAAAAAGGGAGAACTGTAGAGAGCTGCGGATTGCTTTGCCTTAAAGATGGAGCTGGTTTCCGCCTTCCACCTTCACGATGGTGAGTGCTCTCACCATCACGAACAACTCCACATTTGGCTAAGGCCGAGGATCTGGCTTGCTTCCATGTATGTGGACCTATCTGCATTGCCCCCGTGGCACGCCTGGGTTGGCTACCCAGAGGCTATTTAAACTGTGGGCTGGCTTTCCCCGGGGTCCGAGGATTGTTCAATGTTCCTGAATAAACTGCATTGAAAAAAAAAAAAAATTCCGGAGGAAAACTATCTCTCACACTCTCCACATTTCTGTAGGACTTTGTGAAGGTTGAGGCCTCCTGGGCTTTCCCCTTGTCCATGTTAGCATGGCTATTGTTCTTGCTCAGCTCCTGTTTAGGCAGTCATGTGGGTGAGACTGCAGGATTTTAGCTTCTGACAGTCCTAGAACACAAAATTGCATTGTCTTTTTCAGGGAAGAAATCAGTTGGAGGACATCCAATTCCAAATGGTCAGACCAGAAAATACTGTACTGCAAGGATAATACAGACTGAAATTTTATATACACATGCCTAAGAAGAAGTAAATAAATAAATAAATAAATAAACAATTATTAAAAAAAAGAGGCCATGAACTTGAGCATGAACAAATGTGAATATATGAATGGGTTTGGAGGAAAGAAATAAAATAATATAATTATGTAATAATACTTTAATATCAAAAAGAAAAATATTTTTATTCTAAATTTTGTTAATGGCTATTCTCCTGCCATTACTTTTCTGAAATTAATTCAGTTGTTATGCATTATAATAATTATGTAATAGGTGAACAGTTATACAAGAAATGAAATGAAAAATTAATACATTTAAATTTTCAAATCCCTACAATTTTCCAGATCGAAAAACTAGCTCTTAGGTGCAGAAAAACACACTGTATACTCTCACTCATATTTCCAGTGTGAATCTAATCTCATAGAATCTGAGGACCAAGAATATAGAATAATGTTTGAGTAGCTGGTATAATACACTTCTAAGGATGGGGAAATACTCCTTTGTGTATATTATAGTGTACATAGCGCATATTAGGATGGATTTATTGCACAATAGAGTGAAATTTCACAGCAATAATGTACCTTTCAAAAGCAACTAGAGGTAAGGTTTTCATTGCAAACAAATGATAAACATGTGACAATCATTTTTACATTTACCTTGATTTATACAACAGATAAGTATTTTGAAATCACAAACCAAAAAGTGTGTACAATTTTTATGCTCTTTGTGTATCAGTTAAAAAGAAAACACCTAGCTCCTCAAGTTATTTCCTGACTGATAGGAACTAGGGTAGCAGCCTTGTGTAACATTCTATATTCTATATTCTATATTCACTGTTTACTTCTCACAGAATGCAAATGTAGCAAAACAAAACAATTGGGCGTCATGATTAGTATTCATAATTTGAATTGGTACTTAGGAACCAGATCTACTCAACAATATTCCATCTGCCTCAAGGAGCTCATATTCAGCTGCTTATTGGGAATAAAAATGCAATAAGGATTTTAAACATTGGTGTCCCACACCATAAGTAGTTAAGATGTTGTCTTATAAAAATATCGTCACTTGAAGCAGGGGAAAGATATTCCAAGCAAATGGGGCAAAGAATCAATCAGGCACAGAGGCACCGGTACTTGATAGAAAAGTCTTCAACCAAAACTAATCTGAAAGGGTAAAGGAGTTTATTTCTTTCTGATTAAAAAACTAATTCACTTAAATAACATTGGAATTCTAAACATGTGCATGGAACCAAGTGTGCCCAGTTTCATTAGATAAATACTATTGGGCCATAAACCACAAATTAATCCCAACATACCAACTGTAGGTGAATTAAATACCCCACTGCTCCCAACAGACCAATTAACAGAGCACTAGAGAAATGATGAAAAGGCAAGAAATAATCACACTAACCAGAAAACTTAGAAACAATACCTACCTGCATGTATATTTCATAATTTAAAGTGCTGCCACATTACATCAATAATGGATATAGTCAGTCCATCCCTAATAATAGAAACTTAATTATTGGTATATAAATAGAAAGGTTCCATTAGAAAAAAGAATGGACAAGTGCCTGAAAGGTTGTGCACTGTGCAAAAAAAGCACAAGGCTAGGGGTTTGGTCCCCTGAAGTATAATAAATGCTAGATAAACTAATAAATGAAGATGCTAAATGCCCAAATGCGCGCACGCGTGTGTGTGTGTGTTTGTGGTATGTGGTATGTAGGTGCGGGTGTGTGTGTGGGGTTTGAGTGGGTGAGTATTTGTGCATGGCGTGTGTAGGTGGTTTATGTGTGTGAATGTTTGTGTTGTGTGTGTGTGTGTGTGTGTGTGTAGTGTTGTGGGAAGTGTGGTGTTGTGTGTGTGTGTTTGTGTGTGTGTGTGTGTGTGTGTTGGTATGTATGAGGTTTATTTGAGTGTTTCTATGTGGTGTGTGTGTGTAGTGTGGGGGTAGTGTGCTATGTGTGGATTCTCTCTGTATGTGCATGTGTGTAGTATGTGTGTGATGTGTGGTTTGTGTGAGTGTGGCATGTGCGTGTGGTTTATGTGGTGTGTGTGTGTGTCTGTGTGTCTGTGTGTGTGTAAGCTAGAGAACAAACATCTTGTGGGGACAGCTTTTTCTACCGTGTGTTCTTGGGATTGGACTCAGGTGGTTCTACTTTAAGGCAACTGCTTTACTCATTAAGACATTTCACTGGTCATGGTTGTTATTATTTTCAAAGGCACACAACAGAAGATTCTGGGATTTTCTAAGTCTTTGAACAAAAGTTACACAGCGTGATGGAGGTCCTTACTTGGGAGCTGGAAGACTGAATCACCCAGAGAGGATATTGGTCTGTAAGTAGTGGAAGCCTTGTCAGAAGGCATGTGAGTCAAATACATATCTAACAAGTCAGAATATTTTGGAATGTCTATGCATAAAGCTTAGAATTCAGAAAGGCATGAATTAATAGTTAAACGCTGTCACCAAAAAGGCCAATTCTTCACATCTGACAAACCTGCAAGTCAAGTGCTGACAAGATTTTCATGGGTTATAGAGAGCTTGGTGACATTCAGACAGCAACTCTAAAAGAGTACAAGCCGAAGCTATCGGAGATCTCAAGTCAGTAATGCACAGGATGTTTCAGAAGTGTCTCTGGAACAAGAAAAACCTTTCAAAAATAAAACCAAACAATATTGTCATCAATTAAGTGTTAATAATCCACACTCATAAACTAGAAATTGTCACCTATATAGACAAGAAATAGAAAAAAACTGCACAACAATAGTGAGTAGTTATCAAAACTGAAATGAGCCAGAGTTTGGATGATAAGTAAAAGCCTTTAAATAAATGATAATCAACATACTTAGAGCAATAAGGGAGTTCAAAGAATTAAAGGAAAATGTGCTATTCCTGTGGGAGAAGTTACTGAATAGCTGTGTATGTACATGCAAATATATAAACATGTAAACATATGAAAACTATGAAACAAGATGTAAAAGGAAGCTTCAGTTCTGAAAAGAGCAGTAAGTAAAACACATTCACTGAAAGTGCTCTACAGGGATTAGCTTGAAGAGTTACTGAAGTTTGCAAAGCAGTATAAATACTTTAGAGTGGACAGTGTAACTAATGTCAGAAAGTTTTAGTGTTTCAACTGCATTGTGATCCCATTCTAACCTGGCCAGAAAATAGATATTTAAAAGGGTGTAGAGCATAAAATATACTACATTTTTTTTTACTGGAACTTTTTGCAACACTGTTGCATTCTTTTCAAACTAAGTCTTTTGTTACCTATACAGAAACTGTTTTTACACTTAAATAACCTGTTTTTATTCCCTCTCTTTTATCTATTTTCCACATCAAAGTGTTTCTATAAGTGTTTTGTGCACTGTGAGTTTCCACTGCCTCGGAATAGCTATTCTAAATGTATTCTAAATGTATAAAAATTCATTGAGACATACAGGATTTGGGTGTGACATTTTAATTTCAAGTTCTTTATAATAAAGTTTTAATTAAAAAAGGAAAACAATTCAACAAATGTTGTCAAAGTTTAAGAGATAAAAGAACTCATGTACTGTGGTGGGAATGGAAATCAGTGTATCACCTATAAGAAACCCACATTAAATAAATATGTGTGTGTGTGTGTGTGTGTGTGTGTGTAACTTCACTTATTCTAAGTGCATACTTGAAGCAGGCACACTATAGAAACCCTGAAAATTGCACGGTTATGCTTATTGCTCTAATGTTGACAATCTCTATATAAGAAACCATCCTATAAGACTCTCAACAGATGAATGCAAGAAAAAATTTTCCCATACACATACACATTAGAAGTTGATTTAGAGTTTTATCATCTATAAAGAAAAGTGGAATGATGCCATTTGTAGAAAAATGTATGGAACTGGACATTATTATGTCTCTCATGAAATAATCACCAAATAATAGAGAAAGAGAGAGAAGGGAGGCCCTGGAGGTTGGGAATTACAGAAGCAGCACATCCTGATGGGTGGTTTCTGGATAATGAAAATGAAGAGCAATTTAAAATAATTTGAGATTTGCAAGTATGATTACAGGAAGAATGACAGTGTAGCAACAGGAAAAGTGTTGTGACCCTGTCAGAATATGTGGGTTATGATGTTGCAATCAGACAAGGAGTTATATTAATGCATGAATAGGTTTGCAATACATACTTCTTTAAGCAATGTGAATCGAAATATTTTAAAAGCACCTCTACATAACGAAGAGCCTAAAACAAGGGCTAAAATGCATACTAGATTTCTCACATTCATTGAACAGTGAGGTTTTGTGATGATCTCTCTTTCTTCACAGTGAAGTTCTATACACTAAGATTCATAAAGCAGGTACTTTGTTTTATTTCCCCCACATGTGGAACACACCACACACATACACACACACACACACACACATGCACACACACTAAATGAATGAACACTTGAATCTGGTGAAGCTCTCTCAAATGACATAAAAATTACACACATTTAATATTGTAATTGTACTAAAAGAACAATAGCTATACGAATAACATTATGAAAAGTCTGGTAACATATTGAGAAACTACAGTTAGAGAGGGCATTAAAGCAGAATAGCCTTAAGAAATAAAATACCCAGCTAGTTTATGTTAGCAATGTCATACTGACTTTCTGTGCTATTCCTGTCTCTGCTTTCCTTATCTTGCCCTAATCCCTAAAGAAAGAAGGAAGAATGGACCTTATAGGTATTTAAGGCTAGATAGCAATCACTTTCCCAGTTGGAAACAGAATTAGCCTTTCTTGTCTATCTCTATGGAGCACTTACCCCCCTCCCCATATTTAAAGAAAAAGTCTGTTTTCACATGGCAGCCTAACTCTCGAGTATACCTAGAAAAAGTATTTAAAAATGAAATGATTTTTTTTTCATAGAACGTGGGAGGGTTTTTAAATCTTCAATTACTCTATTACACTGCTCAGTGTCAGCTTCCAGGAGGTGTGCCTTCAATTTTCAACATATACATAGCATCAACACAGTGTCAAAGAGTGTCTTTGTCACAGTTGGTATCCCAATGAAGCTATTAATTTTTTTTGAAATCATGTTTCCTTTGTGATATAAGCAGATTATAAATAAAATGTGTGAAGAAAAATTATTTTTCATAATTTTATGATGTTTTCTGCAAGTTTTGATGCATACAGATCATTATCAAACATGTTCTCATTTGAAATATTAGCTGGACAGATGATTCATAATTTGGGGGGTTTAAAAAATTCTAAGAAATATTTTTAAATCATGAATGCCGACATCAGGATTGATACTGCATAAGGTTACTCTAATTTTCATGTGAAGTCCAAGTATTGTAACAATTATGGCTCATTATGTTGTCAAAGACAGACCTGTATTCAGTAACTATTTCCAACTGGAGACAGACTCTGTTGTTGCCCACGGCTTTTCAATAACCTGTGACAATCCAGCCTGCAGAGGTTAGAATTTAGCTATGACATTGTCATCATTTTGGCTCAGTTCCTAAATTATCCAGCTTTTTTTTCCCCTGCAGAGATCACAGATAAGTCCCTTGTTCTTGCTCATTCTTGAAGAGTTCCTCTCAGTTCTCACATAACAAACATGATTTTCTAATGATTATATTCTTCATACGATGGCTTTCATCTAGTTCAGTACATGAAGGCTGGGGAAAAAAGGGGAAAATGGAAGATACTACTTTTAACTTAGCTTTTGTAAAGGGAACCATAGTCTTTAATTTAAAAAAGATTTTATGTCCCCTTTAGCTATGGAATTTGCTCTTTCATGGCTTTCTTACATGGTCTGGACTATTCCAAGTTACTCTAAAATCTGCTCCTTCTCAAGATTATGCATAGACTGGCACCAGTGTTTTGTTTTGTTTCAGCATCAACCACTAATTCTTATGTTCCTCTTAAAAACAGTAAAAATTTCATTTCTGGTATTTATATACATAAATAATGTGCTTGAATGACAAATGGTGTTCTTATCTTGCAATCTTTAAAATTGCAGTTGCACCCTCCTCCTTTGCTGGTGGGAATGAAAACTTGTACAACCACTTTGGAAATCAATTTGACCCTTTCTCAGACAATTAGGAATAGCGCTCCCTCAAAATCCAGCTATACAACTCCTAGGCATATATCCAAAAGATGCTCAAGTACACAACAAGGACATTTGCTCAACCATGTTTGTAGCAACTTTATTCTTAATAGCCAGAAACTGGAAACAACCTAGATATCCCTCAATGAAGGAATGGATACAGAAATTATGGTACTTTTACAAAATGGAATACTACTCAGCAATTAAAAACGAGGAAATCATGAAATTCACAAGAAAATGGTGGGATCTAGAAAAGATCATCCTGAGTGAGGTATCCCAGGAGAAGAAAGACACACATGGTATATACTCACTTATATACTCCTATATGATAGGATAAATATACTAAAATATGTGCACCTAAAGAAGATAAGTAAGAAAGAGGACCCGGGGTAAGATGATCAATCCTCACTTAGAAAGACAAATAGGATGGAAGGAGAAAACACGGAACAGGACAGGAGCCTACCGCAGAGGGCCTCTGAAAGGCTCTACCTTGCAGTGTATCAAAGCAGATACTAAGACTCATAACCAAACCTTTGGCACAGTGCAGGGAATCATATGATGAAAGGGGGAGTTAGTATGACCTGGAGAGGACAGGAGATCCACAAGGACAAAATATATCAGGGCACAGGAGTCCTCTAAGAGACTGTTTCTCCAAACAAGGACCATGTATGGATATAACTTAGAAGCCCTGCTCAAAGGTAGCCCATGGTAGCTCAGTATCCAAGTCGGTTTCCCTAGTAAGGGGAACAGGAACTATTTCTGACATGAACTCAATGACTGGCTCCTTTACCTCCCCCCCCCCGCCCCCCCGAGAGAGGAATAGCCTTGCTAGGCCACAGAGGAGGACCTTGCAGCCAGTCCTGAAGATAGCTGATAAGCTAGGGTCAGATGAAAGAGAAGGAGGACCTCCCCTATCAGTGGACTTGGAAAGGAACAGGGAGGAGATGAGGGAGGGAGGGTGGGATTAGGAGGGAGTGAGGGAGGGGGCTATGTCTGGGATACAAGGTAAATACCTGTGATTAATATTAAAAAATGAAAATTAATAAAAAACTGCAGTTACAATTGAAGCTTATGGGCAAATTTGGGATATCTGAAGGGAAATTTCTTTTCTTCAGTGTAAAAATGGAATACTGTAAAAGTTTAGGGTAAAGATCTACTTTCAGATGTAAAGAAGTTTAATGAGAGAAACACTGCTTGGTTACATAGATTATAATGCAAAGTACTGATTCTCAATCTAAAGGGGCATTCAAGACAAACTGCCTGACTCCAACATACGCCTTTTGTTTAGAGATCTAAAAGTATCTCCGGTTGAGTTTTTTGAAATGTGAGAAAAGATACCCTTGATTTCTAACAATTATGACAGTGGTGTTTCAATGAACGAGTGAGAGAAGATGGAGAAGTAGCTGTGCTGTGAAAATGACTTGAGAGCATCATCTTTGGTTTTACTGTGAGCTCCTCAATAAAAAAGTGAGGGAATAAGTTTTTTCTGAAATTTGTCTCATAAGAAAAGTCATGGAGCCTTTAATATGATCATATGCATTTATTTCTCTCATATTTAGTTAAATACATGCATATCTGCTTGTGTATTTATCTGCCTGTGTACACAGTGTAGCCACTTGTTCTCATAAATGGATATGATTAGTTCTTTCAGAGTGAGGTATGTTTTTCTTTGTTTTATGTCCAAGATAAGTTTGGAGATGAAAGAGCTTTCACTGAAATTTGCATCTCCAGATGAAGGAACTGGAAAAGATACAGTCAAACCTTTTGATAGAAAACTCATATTCTGCATCACATAGTATTTTTTTTTACTTAGATTCAGAGAATCTGAATTCTTTTTTTAATTGAAAATAGATATTTTATACAATATATTCTGAATATGACTTGCTCACCCCTAAGTACTCCCGAGTCCTCCCAGACTCTTCACCCACCAAAATCCACAGCCTCTGTTTCTCTCTCTCATAGAATAAAACAGGCAGCAACATGTAATAATAATTACAGAAAATGAAATGAAAACAAAGTGACATAAGACAAAACAAAATATCAAAAGAAAAAGGCCAAAGAAAACCACAAGAAATACATATATATATATATATATATATATATATATAAATGCAAAAACTGTGAATAAATAAAAAATGAATAAATAAAAACTATGCCCAAAGAAAGCCTTATGAGACCAAGAACCATGGAATAAAACACCACTGAGTTCATTTTGTGTTGGTCAGGGGTCTCTCCTGGCCTGTATCCTCAGAGAGACTCAGTTGTAGAAAATGAACCTTTCTTTTTTGGACTATTGTCAGCTGGCTATAGTTTCTGGGTGAGTGATGGGGACTTGTGTCCACTTTCCCAGGACACCGTCTGGCTTAGACCTGTGCAGGCACTGTGCATGCTGCTCCCCTAGTCTCTGTAAGTTTGTATGTGTTTCCTTTTAAGTCCCCATTCCCTCTGGTTCTTACGTCTTTCAAACTCATAATAGTCAAAGTAGAGATTTTAGGTAACTCAAGTCAATTTACTTGCTCATTAACTTCAACACATTTAATAATTTGTAATTTTCTCTCTATCAGGATAAATATTACAGCAGGAAAAGACCAGGTTGACAATTGTGTCTATGATAAATAAGATCAGTGAAAAACTATACGTACATAACTCATTCAAGTGACATGATTTATTTGTCTGTAATTTGCTTTAATAAACTTTATTGTAACTCTCTGAATATAGCCATGCTGCTTTCTTTCTTCATGGGAGCATGAAAACCTAACTTGTGTGAACATAAACTCTGTACTTGTGATCTGCTTTTCATATTAATGATTCACATTCATGCGTTTGACCTTACACATATTAAATGTTGCTACGCAAAAATGATATTGATCTATAATTCATATTTGACATAAAACATTCTACCATACCCGCCCTGAGAACCTCATATTAGGCATAGAAGCACCAGAACAAATGACAGTGGTGATTCTATCAGAAACTGAGGCTGCCACAGAGATAGGGGAAGAAATTAGGAAGTAACTTTCAAATTTTGTAACTGTTATTTCTTCTCTGTAGTAAACAAGTATACAAGAACGTATACTAATTTACTATTTAAGCTAGACAAACCAGCATTGTATTCTGAGACATGTATATGTTATTGACAATATCTTGCTGACATTTTGGCTCCTTTCTGTAACTCTTGTCTCTCAATCTAAGAAAGGTATCATTTTCTTCCATGCTCTTCCCACCCTCAATTTCTTAGCCCCCCAGTTTTGTGTAGCATTATGAAATAAAAGACCTTGACTTCATTTTTTTTCTTCATTCTGTATTATTTAAAAATGCTAAGCATAAGGGAAACTTTGACTCTTGAGATGATGCTTGATTTCATGTTATTTATTTAATTATTCATTTTCCAGATAATGGGAACAACCAGTAGAGAGCTGAGGTCAAATTGAAATATACCATATGAAGTGTGATTTGAGGGCTGAAGACAGCTCCACAGACATGGGCTGATTGTCACTGACTGTGCAACTGTCATCCCGTCATGGCTAGGCATATTAAATGGCATGACACTTTAGCAGGGCATGTCAACTCAGTGATGACTGAAAAAGACTAGGCTACATGCATGCTAATCTGCAAAGTCTGAGGCAGCCCCTCACAGCCTCTGATTCTCTTTTGAGAAATGACAATGTACAGTGTGTTGTCAGAGCAGGCACAAAGAATTGTTCACCAAATTGCAGCTCCAACATGATTTTTTTCCTCACTTTTCACTAGTTGCCCTAATGAGTGCGAACAGAAATAGGATTTTAGATTACACACATGCAAATTTCACCCAGACTGAAGTAAAGATGGAAAGTATGTCCATATTTGAAAGACAGATGAATCAGTTGAAATTCCTGGTACCTGAAAAAGTAAGATTCTAAAGTTAGGTTTGTATAAAAATGGACAGGAAGCAGAAGAACACAGTGACAGTCAATCAACTGAGACATTAAACGTGAAAATAGTCACTTTTTTAGACTTTCTATTTAAAACGTAGGTAGTGTGGATTCATTTTCATCTGTGAAGATTTTTTCCTTGAGACGAAACAATTGTTTCTAAGAACTCAGTAGCCTGACTAGAAGTGGAATTGACATCTAAAACTGTGATTAATGCAGATAAGTGCTCCAAACAGATTAAAAAACTGAACCCAATACATTCTGAAATGGAAGTTGATACAAGTTTCTTTATTAAAAAGTATTTATTTAAGGTTTATTTCATGTGAATGAATGAATGTTTGCTTGCATTAATGTGTGCATGCCACATGGGAGCCTGATGCCTGCACACGTAAGGGAGGGCTCGGTGTGCTCTAGAACTGACTCGTGGGTGGTTGTGAGCACTGTATAGGTGACTGATCTGAGCCAAAGCCCTCCGCAGTAGCAGCAAATGCTCTTAACCACTGAGCTCTACTTTCAACCCTTTGAACACAACTTCTAGTGAGCATCTCATCCTTCAGCTATAGGCCAACTCAATTGAATGTATCTTCTATGATGCCAGATGAGTTAGACAACATTTGTGCTTCTTGTAGGAGGATAATGGTGCTTACAGAACTACTTAAAGTCAGACGTACATATTTTAACTTGAATAAAGATGTCCAGGAAATTCTTCTAACCCCCTATGTATTGTGCGGAATTACTTTTGATGGGTCATTTTTTTTCTCTCTCTAGCAAATTCATTATTTAATTTGTTTTAGTTTTTCTCATTTTGAAGAGTATAGCCAACTAAAGATTAGTATGTTATTATTATCATTATTATTGATGAAAGAAAACTTTTAATTTGCAGGCTCATAGCTCCAGGTGGTTAGAGTCTGTGTCGACTATTGCAGACAATATGGCAGCAGGCAGGTATGGTTCTGGGGCAGTAGTTCAGATGTGGTCCACATACACCAGGCCAAAATAAACGTGGAGTGATGGGGTGGGAAATGGGGGAAGAGGAAGGTAGAGCCAGGGGAGCGGGAGGGAGGAGTCGGAGAACTAACTGGGAATAGAATGGCCTTTTGAAAACAAAGCCCACCGCAGTGACACAACCCCTTGAACCAGACCACACCCCTTCTAATCCTTTCCAAACAATTCCACCAACTAGAGACATTCTGATCTGTGAGCCTGTGGGAGCCACCTCATTCAAAATGCCACAAGTGCCAACAAAAAGCTCTACAATTATAGTCCCAAACTGAACATCCCTCCTTCATGCTGTTTTTCTTGGACATTTTGTCAGAGTGATACAAAATGACTAACATAAAGAAAAATATCCTTATGACCCTCACTGAGTTGCTGTTTGTGGATATAAAATGATTCACAGACTGAAGGGCTATCCTCTCTTTGCTCTCACCCAACTAGTTAGACCCAATTCAGCTTTCATTCAGCCTTCACTGCAGAGCTGCCAGTGCAACAAAAGGGGCACAATTCTAATTTGACTAGGAAACCTCCTGGATTCCTGGACTGGGAACCTGCTCAGTGTTAGAGAGATTGGTAATTGGCTGAGAAGAGAGATTTGTTTATTTGTTTTCTTTTTAAGATCCAAACATAAATATTTCCTTCCAGGTTCCTCACCATGCTGCCTTCTAAAGAAATCAGTAGGCTATGGGCTTCCTGAACAATGAGTACCCTGGAACTAATCATAATCATTTTTATTAAAAAAAAATATTCAGTTGGACCAGAATCTGACTTTAAACTTATCTTTGTTTCATCTATTTCCTATAAAAAAACAGTATTTTGAGATATAGACAGGTGATAATAGGTGATAATGAATGGATAGGTGGATAGATGGATGGATGGATGGACACATGGATAGGTAGAAAGATTTGAATTGAGATCTTAAATCCTCTATCAAAATGTGTAGCCTTAGTTAATCATTTCATTTTCCTCCTGTAAAATGGTCTTGTAAAGTTTCTTTCACACAATCATTGTGAGAAAATTATCTGGAACAATACATAGCTGATTCATAGACTCTGAATGCTCTCTTCTTTGCATCAAAACCAGCCTTTGGAGTTATTCAAATTCTGTAGCATATAACTCAAGCTTTTATGAAAACTTTCAGAATGTCTATTTTTGACATAAAATTAGCCCAGAAGTTTGACAGTACAGTGCTCACAGAGTCCCACCCAAGAATATTGCCTTCAAAACAGGTCCCTATTAAAGCCCTGGTTTTAACGAACACAAGAAATAAGCTGGAGTAGCCATCCTACTATCTAATAAAATAGACTTTCAACCAGGGTATGTTATTTTTTTAATTAATTAGTATCTTTTTATTCTTAGATTTCAAGCTAAATCCTGAGCAACAAATCAAGTGACTTTGATCAAAGTCTTTTGAAAATGTGACGCTTTAAGGATATATTTAATTGAATCACAGCTTGAATGGTGGCAAAGTGAGTTTGCCCTTTGTGGTAACATACCTAGGAATCCTGATCTATATTCCTGATTGCCATTGACTTTTCTAGATTTCATTATGGAATCAATAACTGTTGCGCAGGGTAAAATAGTTTACAAGGGTCACAACATACTGTGGACTTCGGAAAACATACTGAGCTCAGTGAAGCCACCCAGGCAGCCAATTAGGAAAAAACATCTATTAGGTAAAAACAGGGCAGTCCCATTGACTGTTATTGATTTTCTTAGCCCTGTGAAAAGACAATCAATTAGATAAAGAAGGCTAATGTTACAGCTGCAATTTAATAACCCCTAAAAAAAGAAGGAGGACTATTGATTCCTGACACGGAATGTTGAGGTTTATTGAAATACTCTGAACTTCACCTGTCTTTTAATCAGGACTGTGGAGAAGGAAGAAGTCCGCCTCTCTATTTGTATAGAATCCCCATTATTAGAGATCTTTGGTGATGCCCAGACCTAAGAGATGCAAATGAAACAGAACTTTGAAGAAACACAAGGCCGGATTGAATACGAGATCATGGAGGCAATTGACGGAAACTGTCTTGGAGAAGCTTGTTTCTTTTTCTACAGTGAGTACACCAGAGCACCACCTGTCATTTTCAAAAGCAAAGTCAGTTTTGCCAACCAGCCGTGAATGACAAATAAAGCTTTATATGAAACACAAGGGCATATTATGTGCTATTGTGAATTCGGCTAAGTGCTAATTTATCTGGCTTGTTCTGTTCAGCAAACAGAGGCACAGACACATGAAATAATCCATCTAATTATGGAGCTATTTAGGAATAAAACAAAGCAAGGTGTTTTTTGTATGTTGCAGAAGGTGCATGATACAAGAAAGGTTTTTTCACAAACCCTAATGTTCCTAATGAAAAGAACTGAAATGTTGTAAGCTGCTACAATTTTAGAACAAATAAACTTTTTTGCCAGTTTTGGATTTAAAGAGTCCTAGCTGCTGTTCATAAACAGATTCATACTTTTCTTCCTTCCTTGTTTCATATCTTAATTCCTAATTGTAAATGGCGAATAGGCCTTGTCTTTTTCAAATATAAAATCTGGGTTAAGAAACTCATGTAGATATTTTCTTTATGTTTTGCTCATCTATTTGATCCTTTCTCCCTCATTATATATATGCCTTTTTTTTTCCAGCAGACAGCTGCTATTCACAATAATTGCTAGGGCAGTCAATTATACTTTAAATAGACCTACTTGAAGACAAATGGTGGTCTAAATTGTGCTAAAGGCATACCATACACAAAGACTATGTCATTTCTAGTATCTGAAACATTCTAAATATTCCCAAGCAGCAATGTAGTTTATGTACTTTACTCTAGTATGTCAAAGTATTTCTACAAAATATTTACAGAACACAATTGAACTACTCTAGGAGCTGTTGCTTAATTATTTAAATTTGTATTCGTAAACAGGAAAACATGTTACACTAACTCCTGCACATCTAAGTGTGTACTCAGACAGGTAAAAATTGGCACAATGTGTTATCTAATTTGTTAACAATAGTTTTCCTTTTATTGAAAACTATATGTATTTAATATGCACATATGTCAAGTTTCTTAACATTAATATTTAATACTCTCCATTCTTTACAGTGTTCTCTTCTTTTTTTAGTGATTAAAAATTCACAAAAGCAACTGCTATTTGAACAAAAAATTTGTTTTTATTAGAAGTTCCAGGAATATTGTTTTACATTCCCAACCCCATTCAAATATTCTCAGTGACAAAACAGGTTGAGATAGTAGTTCTTTTCACAATTTTTTGTAGATACAATAAATTTAATAAAAAAGAATATCAAGAAATATGATTAATAAATTGTATGAGTTGCTATTACTATTGTCTTTATATTTCATTTAAACCTCACACTTCATGTGCTAAACCTTTTGCAAGAAGTACATTTTAGGAATTACACAAATATTCATTTGAATGTTTTAGATTGTTATTGTTAAGTGAACATTTAGTCTGTGAGGCTCGGCATCTGCTTTGATCCCCTGTTGGGGGAAGCCTTTCAGAGGACCTCTATGGTAGACTCCCATCCTGTTCCCTCTAGTCCCCCCTTCTGGTGTCTATCCCGTTTGCCATTCTGAGTGAGAATTAAGCATCCTTTGTAGGGTCCTCTTTGACCATCTTCATTGGTGATTTAGTGGTAAGCATAGCTTCCTTCCCTTTAAGCCACTTTTTAAGAACTTGGAATTTTAACTTGATCATATTTGTACAACGACCATATGATTTAAAATAAACTTTTCATTTTTAAAGCCCGCGGAAATTAGCAAGATCTCTGAGAGAAGGATTGCTCTGTTGGACAATGTTCTCTCACTGTGGAGGTGAAGTGTTGACAATAGTCTTCCTTCATGTTTACATATGTACTTTCCTTTCCTTTTAAAGAGATTTTAATCTTTCAAAAGCTAAAACTAGATTTTGTTTCTGTTTCCTTGTTGTCTCAGATATTCGATAGTGTATCATAGATTCAATAATCTGACGGGGTAGGGTGCTGTGTTAACGCTTTATGACCAAAATAAGAACAAACACATCCAATTATCCTTTTATGTGTGTGCCTGTGTGCATGCGTGCATGTGTGTGTGTGTGGCAGGAGATAGGTAGAGAAAGAAAGAGAGAAAGTTAGTTATTTTGATGTACTTGTAGATTTCAGAAGAGAACTTTGGATCCCCAGGAGCATGAAATACAGGAAGCTATTAGCTGTTCAATGTAGGCCCTACGAATTGAATTCAAGTCTCCTGGGAGAGCAGCAAACACTCTTTAACCTCTGAACCATCTGTGCATACCCCAACTAACCTCAATAAGAAGCCAAGAATCTTATCCTTACCTTCAACAGCAATTGTCTACTCTAACTATAAATGATCATACCACCTTCCATCCCATCGTCCTCTCTTAGCTGAGAAAATTATATTGTTTCTTCTATATCATTGTATGTGTGGCTCTATTTCAATTCTTAATTTCATCTTCATTTGTGTTTGGCAGACATATATATGTACATACATATATATTTATATTTATATATGTATATAAATTTACATGCATACATATGTATGTATGCATATATAAATTCATCCACTTATTTTAGTTTTCAGTTTTGTAGATTACAAATATTTAAAGTATGTCCTTATGATTCTCTGAATTTCATCAGTCTGTTCTAATACTCACAAAAAAAGAAAAGAAACAGAAAGAACTAATTCTTTATATGAAGCCTTAATTATCTTGATACCTAAACCACCTAAAGACCCAACACAGAGAGAGGATTACTAACAGACTTCTATTATGAAGACGGATAAAAATATCAATAACTTAATTTCATATAGACTAAAAAGGCACAGCAAACAGATCATCATCTACTGTCATCAAGTAGGCTTCATCCCAGAAATACAGGGTGGTGCCACATACATAAACTGATAAATGTTGTCCACAATATAAACAAGCTAAAAGACAAAAAAAATTGCAAATTATCACCTCATGAAATATAGAAAAGGTCTTTGACAAAATCAAGTACCTTTTCATGACGTAAGGATACAAGGAATGTAGATAACTATATAATAAAAGCAGTTTAAAGCAAGTCCACAACCAAGATCAACTTAAAAGCAAAGAAGATAAAAAACTTTACTAAAATCAGGAACAAGACAAAATGTCCACACCTATTCAATCCAGTGCTTAATGTATTATACAGAACAGTGAAACAACTGAGGGAGTTCAAGTGCTACAAGTGCAACAGGAGGAAACCAAAGTATCTTTATTTGCAGATAATGTTGTTGTGTGAATAAATGAGACAATAAATTTCCATGAGGAAACTTCAACACTTTCAGCAAAGAAGCAGGATATAATTAATATACAAAAATCAGTAGCCTTCCTTTATGTAAATGACGAAAACAATTGAGAAAGAAAACAGGAAATAATTCCTTTCACAATAACATAAAAATAAATAAAATAAAATATTTTGAGGTAATTCAACCAAACAGCTGAAAAACCTCTTTGATAGAGAACATTTAAGACACCTAAAAATTGAAGACTATATCAGAAGATGGAAGGCTCTCCCATGTTCATGGATCTGAAGGATTAATATAGTGAAAATGGTACTCCTGCAAAAATCAATCTACAGAATCAATGCAATCCTGATCAAAAATCAAGCACGAAAGTTACAGTCCAGTCAGCTGAACCTCTTGAAGCCATTCTTACAGATGATGAAGCATACCACAGACGGCACGGAGCTCCTGAAGGGAACCAGGCCTCCTCACCTGTGAGCATTTCCAGATGAATTTGCCACTGGGGGACATTCTTACTTTTATTGAGCACAAACAGAAACAATGCAATGGCAGCCCCTGCTTAGAAAATGGTGTGGATAAGCCTCCTTCCCCTTCTCCCATTGAGATAAAAAGGCATCCAATTTTGGGATGGGAGATTCTCATCCCGGTCAGGTCAGAGGATTATGATTGCTTATCAGTCATCTAGAGGAATTTCCCCCAAATAGGAACACATAGCAGAAAACGTTCTGCACTGGAGGGGCTGATCCTGCATAGGAAGCTCTAATATCCATGTCCTGGATGAGTGCAGAATAAGCACAGCAGGCTATGAGCCCAGCAGCTACACAGGTACAACTCTCAAACAGCCATTCAACAGTGAATCTACACACACACACACACACACACACACACACACACACACACACACACAGGGGCACACGGGAGGCCGGGTTCAACATAGTACCTACAGAGCTCAAGATGTGTGGCAGTTTTCTTTTTGTTTGTTTGTTTTCATTTTTTTATTTTAATTTTATTTTTTATATTAATTACAGTTCATTCACTTTGTAAAGCCCAAGAGCGCTTAAGTTCTGAGAAAATTCGAAGCCCCAAGAAGCAAGGTGGAATTGTGTCGCTCAGCCTATGTCAGCGTATTCCTTTCTGCTATTTTGTGATGTTTTCTGATAGTAGCCTTCCAGAAGCCATTGAATCCTGCTCAGTCCTCTCAGCCTGAACCCGCAGTGCCATTTTATTTATATTGTTTAATAAAAAGTAAACGCAAAAAAAATAGACCAACATTGGAACAGTGAATTCATCTCATTCAAAGGGACTAATTTTTTATTTAAATTCCTTTAAATTTTGATTTCTTGTTATACATATATATTTTAATTTAATTTAATTTATATATTTATTTATTACAATTTATTCACTTTGTATCCCGGCTGCAGCCCCCTCCTTTGTCTCCTCCCAGTCCCACCCACCCTCCCTCTTCCTCCACTATGTCCTTTCCCTAGTTCCCTGGGAGGGGAGGACCTCCTCCCCTTCTATCTGATCCTAGCTTATCAGGTCTCATTAAGGCTCCCTGCACAAACTTCCTCTGTGGCCTGACAAGGCTGCACCCCACCCCCCAGGGTGAAGTGATCAAAGATCCGCTACTGAGTTCATGTCAGAGAAAGACCCTGTATGCCTTACTAGGGAAACCCACTTGGAAACTGAGCAGCCAATGGGCTTCCTTTGAACAGTGGGTCTAGGTACTCTCAATGCGTGGTCCTTGGTTGGAGTATTGGTCTCTGCAGGCCCCTCAGAGCCCAAGTATTTTGGCTTTGTTGTTCTCCTTGTGGAGTTACTGTCCCCTCCAGGTCTATCTCCCTCTCTTCCATGGTTTTAGCCTCCTCCCTTGTCTCTTTCGCCTCCCAGTCCCATTCTTCCTCCTTCTTCCCCTCCCCTATATCTCAGAAAAGGGGAGCCCTCCTCCACTACCATCTGACCCCAGTGTGCCAAGTCTCCTCAGGACTGCCTGCATCTTCTTCCTCTGTAGCCTGGCAATATCCATTCACCACCACTAGGGAGAAGTGATCAAAGAGCAGGCAACAGAATCCATGTCAGAGACAGCCCCTGATCCCCTTACTAGGGATTTCGCATGAAGACTGAGCTACTTATGGCTACATTGATCAGGGGGTCTAAGTCCTCTTCATGTATGACCTTTGGTTGGTGTCTCGGTCTTTGCGGTCTTTGCAGGACTCCAATGAGCTCTGAGGCTAAACAACAAGGAGGACCCTAGGGAAGAGGCTTAATCCTTATTCAGAAGGTCAAACAGGATAGAAATCAGAAGTATGAGAAGACTGGGTCCAGGACAGGAGGCTACCACAGAGGAACTCTGAAAGGCTCTGCCCTGCAGACTGTCGAAGCAGATGCTGAGACTTATGGCCAAACTTTGGGCAAAGTGCAGGGAATCTTATGAAAGAAGCGGTAAATAATAGTAAGATCTGGAAAGGATAGGAGCTCCACAAGGAGAGCAACAAAACCAAAAAATCTGAGTACAGGGGTCTTTCCTGAGACTGATACTCCAACCAAGGATCATGCATGGAGATAACCTAGAACCCCTGCACAGATGTAGCCCATGGCAGTTCAGTGTCCAAGAGGGTTCCATAGTAATAGGAACAGGGACTGTCTCTGACATGAACTTATTGGCCTGCTCTTTAATTACCTCCCCCTGAGGGGGAAGCAGAATTACCAGGCCACAGAAGATGACAATGCAGCCACTCCTGATGAGATCTAATTGACTAGGATCAGAAGGAAGGGAAAGAAGTCCTCCCCTATCAGTGGACTTGGGGAGGGGCATGAGTGCAGAGGGGGGAGGAAAGGAGGGATTGGGATGGGAGAAGGGAGGAAACCACAGGGGGGATACAAAGTGAATAAAATGTAATTAGTAAAGAATTATAAAAATGAAAAAAAAGAATTAAAAAAAAATCAGAAAGAGCACAAATAAATGTCTCAACGATCCAGCTCAAATTTTGAAAAACAAGAACAAACCAAACCTAAACTCAGCACATGACAGGAAATTTAGAAAAAAGACAGTATAAATCAATGAATTAGAAACAAAGTATACAATATGAAAGATCAATGGATCTAAGATATGGTTCTTTGAGAAGATAAACAAGATTGATGGATTTTTGGACAAAGTAACCAAAAGAAGAAATAACAAGAGAAAGAAAGAAACAAAGAAACAAAGAGAGAGTCAAAGAAAGAAAATCACCAAAATTAACATAGAAATGAAGAGGGAAACAATACAACAGACACCAAAGAAATTCAGAAAATTTTAAGGGAATATTTTTTAAAAACCTATAAACCATTAAGCTGGGAAAGCTGAAGAAATAGATAAGTTTTCTAGATTAAGACAAAGTACAGAAATTAAGACAAGAAGAATAACCAGACCTAAAGATTAATAACAAATAAGAAAATTGAAATAGGAATTAAAATATTCTCATTAAAAAGAAGTCTAGGAACAAATGAATTCATAACAGAATTCTAAAGGGTTTTTACAGATCTTCAGCCAACCTTCTAAAACTATTCAGAAAAGTAGAAATTTAAAGAACACTCCACTTTCTGTTTAAAAGTCAATATCACTCTAATATCCAAACCAGGTAAAAACAGAGCAACAACAACAAATGGAAATACAGCGCCAACATCACTGACAACCATCTACTTTAACGTGCTCAATTAAAAACCACCTGCACACAGAATATAAATATACATAAAAAAGATTATCCACCATGACCAAGTTGGCTTTATCCCAGGTGTACAAAAAGAGTTCAACATGTCCAAGTCAACAAACCATATAAATTGAAACAAAGAGAAAATTTGCACAATCACTAAATAGATGGCGGAAGAGCCCTTATTTCTAGGATAGGATATGCAACATAGTAAAAACTATACATCAAAAACTCAGGGACCAACATCATGCGAAAAAGTTCAAGCAATCCCACTGAAGTTAGGATCACCAGTATCTACACAATTTTTGCTATTGTTGCTATATTAAATTCGTTTATCCAAAACATGGTTTCTCTGTGTAGCCCGGACTGGTCCCAAACTCAAGAGATCTGCCTGCCTCTGCCCTTCAAGTGCTGGGATTAGCGGTGTGTGCCACCAACGCTCTGCCATACTTCTTTCGATACTTAAAGTATTTGCATAACTAATTGCTTAAAAAATACTAAAAAGTAAATACGAAAATATTTACAGAATCTATAAGCCAATACAAGAATTTAAAACAGGGAAATAAGAAGTCACACTATCCTGTTTTGCTGATGGCAAACTCTTTTCCCATTGGACACTTTATTTTCTATTAACTGTTACTTTACGGTAGGGTTTTTATTTGACTGCTAGCACTTTGTTATATGTTTCCTTAAGCCACTCAGTCTCCTGTGGAAGACACTCAAAAAATGATCCTCCATTATCTAATCTTATGTTAAACCAAGCAACAGTGAAGAGTATTAATCTTGCTAACAAAATTTCAGCAGATTAGCACCTACCTATGCAGGTGTCAGAGATCTTCATTCTCAAGCTTCTCTCTTCACACCCATTCTCTGTCTTGGCCACTGCTGAATTTTGCATAGGTGGTAGAAGTTTGGACTCAGGTCATCTTGATTTCGCAGAAAATAAACTTACCCACTGAACCATCTCTTCAACGTGTCCATCTTCTGTTTTTATTATACTGAAATCCTCAGATTCACAACCCAACTACTGAAGCTGGAGAGATTCTTCATTGGATAAGAGCAGTTGTTCTTCCAGAGTATCTGGACTCAATTGTCAGCACTTACTTGGCAGCACACAGTGATCTATAAGTCCAAATCAAGAGGACCTGAAACCCTCCTCACACCTCTGCGGGCACCCCATGCACACAGAAATATTCTTTAGAGAACACACTCACATATAAAGGAAATCTAATTTATTTTATTTTTTTAATTTTTATTATTTTAATATTAGTTACAGTTTGTTAACTTTGTATCCCTGCTGTATCACACTCCCTCTTTCCCTCCCAATCCCACCCTCCCACCCTCATCTCCTCCCTGCCCCTTTCCAAGTCCACTGATAAGGGAGAACCTCCTCCCCTTACATCTGATACTGGTTTGTCAGGTGTCTTCAGGACTGGCTGCAAAGTCCTCCTCCGTGGCCTAGCAAGGCTGCTCCTCCCTGGGAGAAGGGGGAGGTCAAAGAGCCCGCTATTGAGTTTATGTCAGAAACAGTCCCTGTTCCCCTTATTAGGGTATCCACTTGGATACTGAGCTACCAAGGGCTACATCTGAGAAGAGGCTCTAGGTTGCATCCATACATGGTCCTTGTTTGGAGAAACAGTCTCATAAGAGACCCCTGTGCCCAGATATATTTGATCTTTGTGGAACTCCTTTCCAGGTTGTATTAACTCCCCCCCCCCTTTTTTTTTTATTCCGTGCATTCTCCAGCTTTGATTTTTATGCATACCTGCAAAGCACTGGTGCCAATGTCAACAGAACAAAGTAACAAAGTATCTTAGTTAGGGTTTCATTGCTGTGCAGAGATGCCATTGCTAAGACAAGTCTTGTAAATGTAAAGGTTTAATTGAGCCTGGCTTACAGTTTCAGAGGTTTAGTCCACTGTCCTCATGGTGAGAAGCTTGACAGGATCCAGGCAGGCATGATACTGGAGAGAGAGCTGAGAATTCCACATCTTGATCTGAAGGCAGCTACGAGAAGACTGTGTTCCAGACTGGGCTGAGCTTGAGCCTGGGAGACCCCAAAGCCCATTGGCACCGGAATGCAGTGAGCTTCTGCACAGTATCTTCCAGTCTTTGGAAGGGGACGGTGGTAAAAATCCTGATAAACTCTCTGCAATGAGTAGTTTTTGTTAAGATGTTACTTTGGTTGGAAGGGAAGATGACTCAGTCAATGAACTATTTGCCTCCCAAATGTGAGGATTGGAGTCTGACCTTTGAAACCCAGTGTCTTCCTTAGGATTTCTATTGCTGTGAAGAGACACCATGACCACAGCAACTCATGTAAAGAAAAAAAAAAAAAAAAAACATTTCAGAGGTTCAGTCCATTATTGTCATGGTAAGAAACATGCTAGAGAAGGGACTAAGAGTTCTACATCTTGATCCGTAGGCAGCAGAAGGAGACTGCCCCATTAGGTCTAGCTTGAGCCTATGAGACCTCAAAGTCTGCCTCCACAGTGACATACTTTCTCCAACAAAAGCACACCTACACCAGCAAGGCCACACCTCCTAAGACTGCCATTTCCCATGGGTCAAGAGAAGAAAAGAATTATACGACTGCTGCTTTCCTGAACCAGTATCTTCCACAACTTCATTCTAATGATTGTTCTTTAACCTACAGGTGAATGTAGTTCTCAGCTGCCATCAAAGAAGCCTCCCTGTTTTAAAGCTTTCAGTGTTACGTTTCTAATGTTTCTTGTTTGTGCTTTAGACTGAATTACACAAAATTAATATGTACAGAACACATATAATTATATGCCAAATAAAGTCGTACCATTGTAGATAACTCTGGCATAGATACAAAATACATTAATTTTTAGTGGAAAGACTTGTGCAATGAAAGATTTTCTCTTTGCAACCAGCCATGTTGGCATCTTGTACAGCCTGATGTATAAAGTCATTTCTCTGAATCTCTTAGACACATTCTACCATAATATTCATGATAATATTCATTTTAATATTTTTATAATATTCAGACCTCCAAGTCTGCCTCCACAGTGATGTACTTTCTCCAAAAAAACCACACCTACTCCTGCAAGGCCACACCTCCTAAGACTGTCACTCCCCATGGACCAAGAATTCAAACACATGAGTCTATAGGGACCATACCTATTCAAACTACCACAGAAAATAATTGTTACTAACTGGTACCTCCATGTCATTACATATACACTGTATATATTTATAAATAAATGGTGCCTCTGAAGTCTAAATAGACTTAATAATTTATTTTATTATAGCAATAAATAATAATGTAGTGATATTATCAAGCTTACACTAATATAAATACCTTGATTTAGATTCAAACATTTGCCACAATCTTCCATGTAAGTTCTTTTCTCTCTAAATTATTTATTTTTAGATCAGGTATTGAGATGATTATTAACACTTTTGTTTAAACATTTTAAAACCAGTAGAACAATGTTAATTATTTTATTTTTCCGTGATCCAGGATTTAGAAAACATTGCTTTGTTTTGTTTTGTTTGATAAATTGGATGTGAGAAGGAATGGAGGTTCACTGTGTCTGTAGACAAGAAGAGGCATTGATGTACAAAGCTGTGTGGTTTCTCAGAATACACTGACAGGAGACCTCAAACAGAAACCTAGGATTTTTTTCACTTGCTGCTCTTTAGGGTGTTGTAATTTTATCTTATTGTATTCATTGTATAAAACAGGAGCGTAGAAACAAACAAAATATCATCAAATAAAGTTTGTTCAGGCTTCCTAAGCTATAGTCACACACTGTCTAGAGAAGCTGAAACTCATTTTAGCCCAGGATACTATGTAGCTTATGAGAACCAGAGGGGTGTGTTCATACCACAAAGAGCCAAAGTTCAGGAGTCAGGACAGATAAAAATTGTAACTTTATTTATTCATCTATCTAGAATTTCATATACAAATGCTTTATTTATGTTTCTCTTTTCCATCTCCTCTCTTTAACTACTCCAATGTACCTCCTACTACTCAAATTCTCAGCCTCTTGGGAATTTTTTCTTGTTACATATGCACATATACTTATCAGTTTTACAAATGCAACCTGGTTAGTTTGGTAAATATCAATCATATGTATATGCATTTATGGCATATTGCTTAGGATTGAAAAACCTGTCATGGGCTCCTTCCTAGAGAAGACCATTTCCCCATCTTTCAGCAGGCATTATTTGTCTGTAGTTTTTCAGTAAGAGGTGGGGACCCTTGAGACTTTCCCCATAAACACTGGCATGTTGACTGGTGGTGCCATCTTTCAGGTCTTATTTCCTTAAGCCTTACTATTGAAATTTAATGGGTTTAGCCTCCAAATCATGTATAGAAAACAAGGCCACAGAGCAGACATCCCGAGCTCGTGGCTCTTCTAATCTTGCTGCCCCATTCACTGTGGTATTTGTTTGCTGAGCCCTAGTAGACAGGGTGTGTCACAGAGTTTTAATTTGTGCTGAGTGTTCCATGAGCAGTTGTTCTCAGCATTTTGACCGCTTGAGGCTTTCTGCCATGGTTTCTGTCTGACAGAAAAAGAAGTTTCTTTGAAGAGGTATAAACAATGCTAAACTAAAGGTATTTAAAAACGCCATAGAGACACATATTAGTTTATTCTTTCCTACAATTACACATATATGAATGCATGTGTGTACATATGAATGCATATGCATGCATACACATTTATAGTTTAAATGGAGCCACATCACTTTGGGTAACAGATTCATAGGCTGTCTAGCGAAGCCACAGTGGGCATGTGAAACTTTCCACTGAGTTGCTGGCTGGGAAGTCCAAGTGACACTCCAATACCATATAGGCAAATTGTTGCTTTGGTTACCTCCCAGAAATTTAAGGTGAGACTTTATTGGTAAAAAAAATTCACACCCTTTGGGCCCAGGACTTGGAGGATATGAGCTAGAACTAACCTAAAATCCTTCTCCCTGGGGACTAGCTCTCATTTTATGTGAAGGTTCTTTGGATGCTGCCAAGGACTAAAAGCAATCCATAGTCTTGCCCAGCTGTAACACTTACGAACCACAAAAATGACCAGTCTGGCAAGACATTCTAAAAGGTGCAGCAGTGACACTTACAACCCCAGGGTAACCATCAGCTGTCTAACTGGATTTAAGGCTTGATCAGTAGGAAAAAATTCATGCCTGATACTGCAAACCTGATCCACTGTCCTTGGCTAGTGAGTCCAAGGACCCCAGAGAAGAAAAGAATTATACTACTGCTGTTTTCCTAAACCAGTATCATCTGCAACTGCATTCTAATAATTGTTCTATTACCTGCAGGTAAATGTAGTTCTCAGCTGTCATCAAAGAAGCCTCCCTGTTTTAAAGTTTTCAGTGTGACGTTTCTAATGTTTCTTGTTTATGCTTTAGACTGAATTATACAAAATTAACATATACAGTACACATATAATTATATAAACAAAAATATGTATATTCATCAATAAGTCGTACCGTTGTAGACAACTCTGGCATAGATATAAAATACATTAATTTTTAGTGGAAAGACTTGTGCAATGAAAGATTTTCTCTTTGCAACTGGCCATGTTGACATCTTGTACAGCCTGATGTATAAAGTCATTTGCCCGAATTTCTTAGACACATTCTGCTATAATATTCAGGATAATATTCATTTTAACATTCTTTGTAATACAGAAAGGATGACTAAGCCTGTGTTCCAGGACTGATAACAGTCTCATTAAAATTTATGTTGGAATTAGTGAGGAGATTCTCTCAGTAAGCTGGAGAGCAGATTTCAAATTATAAGTGGCCTTGGAGACAGGTCGATCACTTATAGAAAGAAGGTTTTAAGGTGAGCCATTAACTCGACTACCTCTACATCACATTCCTGAAAGGTAGTTCAATTTCTGATGGATTGAGAATATTCCAGAGGTCAAATGGATTTGAAGAAAGTATATTTTGTAAGACACACATTAGCTCACAGTCATTTCAGGAGCTGCCTGGAAAAGTGGTCACCACGCCTCCCTTGGGGTGTATTCCCATAAAAGGAAGAACAAATTTTTCTTTAGCATGAATGACAAAGAATAGTAGGGCATTTTTGAGAGACTGCTCATTTATCTTATAAAAATATGTGTTTTGGTTGGGTATGATGGCATAGGTCTTTGATCTCTGTACTCTGGAAAAGTCAAAGACAAGAGAACCTCTTAGGATGCTCCAAGACAGACCCTTATTAAGAAAGAAAGCAGGAGAGAGAGAGAGAGAGAGAGAGAGAGAGAGAGAGAGAGAGAGAGAGAGAATATGGTTGCTTCCAGGAAATTCAAAATATAATGAATATTTCCCTTTACATGTCATCTAATTGGATTTAGGAGCAAACATGTTCATAGACAGCTCCAAGACAATGGTATACGAAATTCAAGCAATAGCCTACTCAGTTCTTTCATGAACATGAATTTTTAGAATTATGTTTCTAAAAATGTATAGTAGGAAGATTAATATCCTGAGAGAAGAAAGCAAATGATTAAAGGCCTGAAATAAATTGATGTCCAACTGGGATTTGGAATGTCCACAAAGATGGGAGAAATTTTCTATTATAATGGATATAGTTTTGGCTGCAACATGGAAACTTAGAGGTTTCATTGTTACTGATTCTTTTTAACAGTCTGTAATCAGTTCATTTTTGGCTGTGATCCAGGGGTTATTTAATGTTTTGAAATTACTAGGCAATTTGTGATTCAGAAAAAAATTAATTTTCTGTGGTTTGGTTTTTTTGTAGGCAGAAAATATGGGCTGCATAATTTATTTCTTTATAATTTATTTACAGCTTTGATAACCATTGAAAATAAGTATTTGCATTTTGCAGGTACTCAAATAAGGGTATATTATTTACTTACATGGAACAAAAAATACAAATATGTAAATAGTCAGTGTGGCTTTTTGATAAACCGCGGTGTTTTTCTCTTTAAGCCCATTACCTTTAACACTGTGTTCAGGTTTGGGGCAAGAGCAAGAGATTATATAATTACCGTGTATTGTTGTTGTGGTGGTGGTGATGGTGGTGGAGGTGGTGGTGGTGGTGGTGGTGGTGGTGGTGTGTGTGTGTGTATGCGTGTGTATGTGTATGTGCGTGTACGTATATATTTAAAGGTATTACATCAAATCAGAGGTGAAGGACACATGCATCAATGCTCCCATATTCATGAGCCTAATGTGAGTCTGCCAAGAAAAATGAGTGGAATAACCCAGAGAGGAAAGGCAGCTAGAAGATGTAGAGGGATGTCCAGAAAGGAGAATGTCATAAGGATAGTAAAAAAAAAAAAAAAAATCATGGCTAAGAGCCTTGGATATATCTCAACGAAAGATACTACCACAGAAAACTTCCTGTGTTCTCTGCATGTGGATTCTGAAATGAGTTCATAGAATCAGATTTAAAGTTGACGGAACATCATGCCAAGCTTCGTGATATATTGTAGTTGCATTGGTCCCACTAGCTTTCTTCTCTCCTGTCAGTCAAAATCATCATCATTATTTTTGTGTGTGTGTGACAGGCATTCTATATGGAATTCCTTAAATGATTATAGTAGATTCAAATAATAAAAGCATGTTGGAGGCCTAGTGTATGGTCAGAGGAAGCTGCTTATCATATTAACTCAGATTCATAAGATTTGGAGGTTATGTCTCTATAAACATTTATAGTTCTTGTTTTAATGTAATTTTTATTCATTACAATTTATTCACTTTGTATCCCAGCTGTAACTGCTCCCTTTGTCCCCTCCTAATCCCATTATCTCTCCTTTCCTCATCTCCTCCTATGCACCTTCCACAGTCCACTGATAGGGAAGTCCTCCTCTTCTATCTGATCCTAGTCTATCAGGTATCATCAGAACTGTCTTTCGTCTGTAGCCTGATAAGGCTACTCTCTCCCCCGGGGGAGGTGATCAAAGAGCCAGCCCCTGAGTTCATGTCAGAGACAGCCCCTCTTCCCCCTACTATGGAACCCACTTGGACACTGAGGTGCCATGGGCTACATCTGTGCAGGGGTACTATGTTATCTCCATGAACAGTCCTTGGTTGGAGTATTAGTCTCAGAAAAGACCCCTGTGCCCAGATTTTTTTTTGTTCTGTTGCTCTCCCTGTGGAGCTCCAGACCATTAAGGTCTTTCTATCTCCCCATTCTTTCATAAGATTCCATGCACTCTGCCCAAAGTTTAGCTATGAGTCTCAGCATCTGCTTTAATACCTTGCTGGGTAGAGTCTTTCAGAGGCCCTCAGTGGTAGGATACTCTCCAATTCCCTGGTTTCTCCCTCTTCCAATTTCTGTCCCATTTGCATTTCTGAATGAGAATTGAGCATCTTACCCAGGGTCCTCCTTGCTATGCTTCTTTAGATGTAACAGATTTTAGTATGATTATCCTATATTGTATGTCTAATATCCACTTCTACATGAGTATAGACTGTGTGTGTCTTTGTGCTTCTGGGATACCTCACCCAGGATGATCTTTTCTAAATCCCACCATTTGCCTTCACATTTCATAATTTTCTTGTTTTTAATTGCTGAGTAGTATTCCATTGTGTAAAAGTGCCACAATAGCTGTATCCATTCCTCAATTGAGGAACATTTGGGTTGTTTACAGATTTTGACTATTATCCAGAATACATAAAGAACTCAAGAACTTAAAAAACAACAAATCAAGTATCCAGTTAATAAACAGGGTACAGAGCTAAACAGAGAATTCTTAATAGAAGAATATTGAAGGGCAGAGAAACACTTAAAGAAATGCTCAAAGTCCTTAGTCATCAGGGAAATGCAAATCAAAATGACACTGAGATTGCACTTTATACCCATCAGAATGGCTAAGATCAAAAACTCAAGTGACAACACATGCTGGAGAGGATGTGGAGAAAGGGGAACCTTCCTCCACTGCTGGTGGGAATGTAAACTTGTACAACCACTTTGGAAATCAATCTGGCGCTTTCTCAGACACTTAGGAATAGTGCTTCCTCAAGATCCAGCTATACCACTCCTAGGCAAATATCCAAAAGATGCTCAAGTACACAACAAAGACATTTGTTCAAGAAAGTCATTTTTGCTTCTCATTTTAGGTTTTCATGGATTTCATCATTAAATTCAGAGTCCTTTTGTATTTCTAACTAGATGAGCAGTATGTCATGAGTCAGACTTGAATATTCTGAAATGTTGATGCTGAATATGTGTGTTTATAATACATATGCTTTTCCTGTTTATTATATTAATTGAATTTTGAATGTTGATGTTATATTCCTTGCACGTAATCTAAATATTTATGAATTAGTAACACAAGTATATATAATCCACACATGTGTATACATGTTATTAAATATTTTCATTTGAGCATTGATACTTCTAATTTATTTTATTTTGTTTTGTTTTCATGTAATTTCAGTTATGATAATTTGACTTAAACAGTAGTGCCTTTGTCTTTTCCTTTTTGATTTTTGGAAAGCACTTTTACATTAATGGCATAATTTCTGTATCAAATATTTGATAAACTCTACGACTGACACTGTCTGAGCATGCAGTTTTCTCTGTCAGTGCCTCTCAGTTATAAAGTTGATAACTAAATGTATATAAATATTTTACATATTTAATTTTATTTTGTTGGTTTTGGTCATTTGTGTTTCTAAGGCATTTATCCACTTAGTCTAAACATTGTACATCTCAGCTTCTAGCAGACGGCAATGTGTTTTAAGGGTTTTTTTTTTTTGTTGTTGTTGTTGTTGTTAGATTTGCAGTGAGGTCCCGCATTTACTTGCTGATTGGTAACTTGGAGATGTGTTTCATCCTGTGCTGATCAACTTAGTTAAGCCATGTAACTTTGTTGATTTTATTAACCTTTCCAAACACTGCTATTATTCCCCTTCTATACTGCCTCAAACACTTCAATATAATTTATTTTCAATGGCTTGACCTCTAAGTCTACTAATGTTCCAGGCATTTCTGTTTTCTTCTACTTTATTCAGGTACTTAATTCACACTTATTTCCCCATGATACTTTTTTATAGGATCCCAGTCTTAATAATTAGACGTGATTTTAATGGTTAAGACAGAGAGAATATGGTAAAATATCAGAATTTAAATTTCTCATCATATAACCTCTTCTGTAATGATCTACTATCACCGAGTCTATCTTCATCACAACACTTTTTAGTTAAAATATCTTAAACGATACATTTTGATCACATCCCTTCCCATACACCAACTCTTCCAAGATCCTCTATCCCTCCCTACCCAATTAACTTTGTAATTGCTCTCTCTCTCTATCTCTCTCTCTCTCATACACACACACACACACACACACACACACACACACACACACAAATCAATTTTTAAAATGAAAGATCATTACCAAAATGTTCTCTGTAAATTATGGAATTAATTTTTTGTGTACATAAGCCACATCCTTTAGACAGTGTATTTCTGCATTAAAGCTATTCCTCATGTACATTTGTACTAGCAAAGTTTCGGTGTCTGAGAATTCTCACAGAATACTATTTTATAATCTAATGGTCACTTTAACTTTCTAGTATTTATTTATTTATTTTTTTTTTAGTTCCAGAAAGTCTTTTATTTCTTTCTTGATTTCTTCTTTGACCCATTCGTCATTCAGCAATATGTTGTTTAATATGCATGGGTATGAGTTCTTTTTTTTTTTCAACTTTTCTTAGTCACACTTTATTCACTTTGTATCCCCCCATAAACCCCTCCCTCCTCCCCTCTTCACACCACCTTCCCTCCCCCTTCTTCACTCATGCCCCTCCCTAAGTCCACTGATAGGGATTTTGTGTTTATCAGTGTAAGTATGTTTAATTTGCTTTAAAGTGTGTGGATACTGTAAATATCAACTTATTTTTAAATTTTTGTAAATTTGATTGTTTATAGTATTATGTTTCTTCCCTGGCTGTTTTGGCAAGTGTTCGTAAAAGCTTACCCAGTCTAGTGCTGATGTTGTTAGTTAAAGCAAAGTTGCCTGTTTCATTTTGCATCCCTTGCTAAAATTGAAACACTTAGAGGTAAAACTGTAAGTGAGTGGCAGTTTGAGCATATCTCAGACTGAAGAGCAAGCCACTGGGATGTCTCACTTTGGCTCACTGTGCAGGAATCTGATGTATTCATTCAATACAAAAGGAAAAGTTGTAGAGTGTTTCTTACGTAAACACACAACACACAACGCAAAATACATGTGATTAAAAACTGGCCCTGTGTTCAGGCTTATGTAGGTAAACTCTTCCAAGACCTCAAGACTGTTAATTAAAGTGAATGTGTGCACCAATTCAGTTGAACAGAGGAGGCATAAAAGCTTTGAGTGCATAGGTCTCTGAGGAGGCTGAATGATAACATTTTACAGGACAGAGTTTTGTCAGATTCAAAGTAAAATGTATAGCTATCCTGAGCCTAAATACTTCAAGTCAGATCTGACAGAAAAATAAGTACATTCTGAATATGTGTGACAAATGATGATAGAGGTGAATAAAAGAATCAAAAGAAGGGCAGGTGAAAGCTTGATAATGTTGAAACACAAAAGTTTCAGGCAGTTTAGACAAGGTGGGTGATGCACCTGACCATAGCAAAGAGCGTTCTTTTACTCACAGGTGTGGTTAGAAAGTAAGGACATCTAGAAACACGTGATCTCTAAGTAGAGCGAAGTATGCTAAAATCTTTCTAAATGGAATACAAGACACGATTTTTTTTTTTCTCATTCACCCTGAATACCGAAGCAAAAGCTCCCAAGTTTGAGTTTTTCGTGATGCTTTTCAATTAAGAGACTGCTAAGGAATATTTAAAGCTAATACTTCAGCTATAGCTACCTCGATCTTGGGTTCTTCATGACAGATGCTGTTTAAAGGGTCTTAGTTGATTTCTCGCCAATGAAAATTAGTGAACAACAAGAATCTCTTATGATATAAGCTGTCTTGAGCAGTGAAAGAGGAACTGCTGTCATCAGCCCTTACCCCTTCTGCCCTGGTGTTGACTTACCATCTTGGGGTATCAGGGCTCATTACTCAGCAGGCTGAACTGGAGGGAGGGAAGTTTAGGGAGAGCAGGCAAGGGCAGTGCAGAATCTCTGTAGGTGTTAAGTGCACAAGAAACAGCCTTCTTGGGAGACTGCTTCAGTGAGACAGCTCATTTAACTTTGGGGAACAAAGGCTATCTGCTTCTTTGAGGAGTGGGTAGAGATTTCTAGGTGACAGTGCATCATTGGCCTGTGCCAAAGTGCTGGGAATGACTTATTTGCATAAAGAGGAATTCCGGGTGCTTGCTGGACATGACTTTAAAAGGAGAGAGAAAGCTTAATCTTTAACCTGGCTGCCAAGCTAGGAGGGCATCTCCGGATGGCAGAGGTCGGGGCATAAGGCTATGTGAGCTACAGAGTATGCACACCCAGAGCAAGGAGGGAGCATTCCTATTCCCTCACATCTCAAGACAAGAGTTTTGGGGTTTGTACTTCCTAGGCCTCACTCTTGCTCTAGGCCAGCTGCTCCTGCTGCAGTGCTCCTCAACCTCAAATACCCCTACAAATAGGAAAGGTGGAGAAAAAGTCACTATCTTGACTTAGCTCCTTCAGTATGCATTGGGGTTCCCTATGAAAGTGGCCCATCTGAGTGACTTTAATATTTCTGTAAAATTACTACTGACACACAATGTCTTTATTTGCAAAGCCTTTACAAATCTTATCTCTTTTCTTTATCTGTAATATATTTTCGAAACTAATTTGATAGCATTTTAATAGATGGTTTTAAAAAAATACCATTCAATGCAGCCAACATATCATAGAATCCTTTCATTATTTGACAGTTTTGACAGATATTATTGATTTGGCCAGTGACTGTAGCTAACTAGAAGGGGACAGTGTGACAGTTTTATGTAACAAAAGGCACAGTGTCATGTCAACTGAACTAAATGTTGTACAAAGTGACAGCAGGACAAAAAATCCTTTCAGACTTAATTTTCTGCTTCATTTTTTTTTCTACCATCTATACATAAGGCAGTGCAGTAGGTGACGCAAATTAGTGGGATGGAGCATAATGTCTGTCCTTGACTCTGGTTGTACTTGACTTCTTCCACTACAGAGTGGCAATTATTTTTAAGGTGAATGAACAAGAAGAGCAGCTTATAGTAATCGACCTACCCCTATAGGAGAAAATATATCCCTTATCAAGATGCTTTATATGCTTCGCTAAGGTGGCTTTGGGAAAAGATGAAAGGGAAACGTCCCCATCTGCTAGGCCATGCCTACAAGACACATTCGGTCAACTCTTAAAAGCTACAAGGGCTTTGCCTGTGGGGTACCTGTAACTGTTATGTGGAGCAGCCCCATGCCTGCTGCCCTTCATTGTTCTGCTAACACAGGACCAGAATGAGAACAGTGGCTCCAGGCTGTGAGAGCACAGAGTGCAACTTTTCGATTTTGCTCTTCTGAGGATCTCTTATTGTGTGGAGCTCATGAGTGACATCTTTGGCCTTCTCTGGCGCTCAGCAGATTGAATCAGTCATGCTGAGTTAAACAATGAGTGGAGGATGCAACCTTGGCAGCGCCTGCCATTTTCCTTCCTAATTCAATCTACATTTAATCAATGAAAGTAATTTCTTGTTTGTTTAAGTCTAATATCCAATGGATCTTGAGGATTTCTGAAGTAGCGCAAGCTCTCATCTTGGCCCTACCTGCGTTTTGAAAGTCAGTTGTTGCTCGGTAACTGTGGTCTGAAACTTTGGACTGTAGAAAGCCTCCCAGCTGCCTATTCTTCCCTTGATTTTGCTGAATTATAATCTTAGTGAAATCTGAGAGTGACAAGATCTAAATGACAGGTCGGAGAAAATATCTAGAATGGGGAAGGGAACAGTGACAACAGGGAAAATAACAAAGCTTAACTCTCTAGAATCCCAAACAGAAAATACGCTTGAAATAACACCCCATGCTAAAGAACCTTTATTCAAGTTATCTGTTGTTCGTTCATTTTGTGACAATAGTTCAAAGGTTGACTTTTAGCCTGTCAGTATCATCATGACGTATGCAAGTTCAGGGTCTGTATTGATCGGTGAAGCTAATCTTAATCAAAATCTGTCTTTCTTTCCACTCAAAGTGATTAAATAAGTCCAAGAGAGCTTGACACTAAGTCTGAGTTTTTATAAGTTTGTAGAAAAATGCTGATTTAAGCATTTTAAAACTTGTCAACTTTCAGAGCAGAAAGCAAACTGGAAGATAAAGTTTGGGGAAAACAGATTTCCTAGCAGAGAAGCAATTAATTATACAACCTGGGTAAGGTGAAAGGTTACCATGATGTTAAAGTCTTCTTGATATTTCTTTTCAAGATTATTGCTGCAAAAATATAAAGTGGAAAAGAAAAGATTTATTTAAAAACAGAAAGCAAAGGGATCTGCATGAGGTAAAATTTTGGAATAAAGACTGAAGTCAAAATACACCCTGAAAGGTTTAAAACTGATGACAATTTATAAGAAAATAATATTTGAGTAAAGAAACATGAATCATGCATAAAACATAAGTTTGGTGAAGGTTTGTAAAATTTGTAACAAAGTAAACTTTACAGAGTACATACACATATTTCTACATAACAGTAGTACCTGCATGTCTATCATGTCTATGCACAGTCATCTCCGTAAATGTTAGCTAGTATGACTGGGATGAAAATACAATGTAGAAGTCTCATGAAATGTTCATTCTAATGTGAGCAGTGGATGGATTTAGAGTTGTTTTACTTTTTCTTTTCAGCTGTTTCATCTTACACATTGGCATTGTAAAAGCATCAAAGTGCTCAAAGAAAGTAAAGTTAATGAATGGTGTTTTCCCAGAAACCACACAAGCTCTCTGATACGATAGCATGGTTTTATTTTGTCAGAGTCAGAGCTCCTACATTTAGCATCACACCTCTGTCAGCAAGTGAAGTGCTTGGCAGCTACAAGATGTGCAATGATGGTGGAATAAACACAAGTGAATAATTAGCAAAAGCATGTTTCAAACTATGGTTAAAAAAATAGATGAAGGTGACTCAAATGCTCTTATTCTCTCTTGTAGGAGAATTACCTAAAGATACAATCTATTATCAGTAGAAAACTTTGATGCATCTTTTCTGGAGCAGACTTTAAAATGTATTTTTTTTCTCTGCCTATGGACACAGAACCCAGATTTTGATTCTCCTCACTTGCAGTGCACTTTGATTAGTTCAGAAATTTCCTGTGGAGAGTTGGATCATGGGAAAACTAGGGCCAGGCAACAATCTTCCTGAAACTAAGTGGGAGACTCCCTGCCTGGGGTCAGTGGCCCACTCTATTGCATGAAGCCACTCTCATTTCCACAGTGAAGTGCTCAGAGAAGGAAGAACCAGTGGGGCTGATTGTGTCAGAAAGCTGGACTCAGGAAAAAGGTTCACTCTTCAATTAGATTTCCTCAGCAAAGCTTCCTGCTGAGGGGCCTTGAGGCTGCAGTGTGCTCATGATCCTTCTGAATGAGCTGATTGGTAATCTATGCCATGGTACCCTGCATCTCTGCCTCCACAATGGCTTGTCACATAAGAATCAACAGTTCTTAGTCACAAAAGAATGAAGAGCATAAAATAGGACTCAGGCCCTATCAAGGACCCAGGTATTTCCATTATTAGCTTGAATCTCTAGGTAACAGATTTCTTTCTTATTAAAAGTAGTTTTTTTTAAATTAAAATTATAAAATAATAATTATATTAAGTTTAAGTTTTATTATCATTGCAAGAGTATTTAATTTAATGGCTAAAGATATATTCATTTATGGTATAGTCATTTTTAGCATTGATTACAGGAATATACTTGGCCACACCCAGATCTCTGCAGCTACACAACCTATGTAGAAGAGTCAGCAGGTACTTTCCTGGCACAGAATTAATTAAAAAAATGGACACATCCACACACTTACAAATTCCTGTGCTGATACTAGAGTTAAGTGAACAGAGACAACAGAACATTGTCAATGTGTTGTTAGTTTTTAAATATACGATTTAACAGTAATTTCTTAAGCACAGATGAGTCTATCATAGGCATCACATCTGAGAACAGACTCAAAGTCACAGAATTCTGAGAAGAAAATGAAGGCTGGAATAAATTTGGACAAAGCAGTGAGTTAAATGGTAGAGCATGTTGGTTAAGATTTAGTAGTTACTTTTTCCATGTTGGAAGCTAAACATATTATTTTATGGTACAAAGATTCAATAAGTCCTATCTGGAATATTCTGTGTTTTATAACTCCACTTCCTGTTTAGGCAGCACCTCTTGTATAAGTCACCGATTTTTATCTTGGATACTTCTAGGTGACTATAATATTATTCTCTGGAAGTCATACACAGCCATGATTATTATGATTTTTGCTCATTTTGTATCTCCTCCTCCTTTCCCTCCTCTTCTTTCTCCTCCTCCTCCTCCTCCTCCTCCTCCTCCTCCTCCTCCTCCTCCTCCTCCTCCTCCTCCTCCTCTTCCTCCTCCTCCTCCTCCTCCTCCTTTTTCTTTTTCTTATTTTCTGACATTGATTTTTATGGTGTCCTGGATTCTAAGCATACACTCAACCCTTTAGCTGAACATTCAATCTCTGACTTTGTTTATAAATTTCCCCTAGTCTCTACTTATACTTCAGTTTAGCCATAAAGGACCTCTGTCTGATAGAAGCCCTGCTGCATGAGAAATGTTTGGATTCTCAATAGCAGTCTTACTTCAGTGTTTAACAATTCATATGTTTTAACCAATACTTTTGAAGTAGTTCCATGATAGTGGCATGTTATTTCTTTAAAAAGTCAAACATAAAACCACAAGCCTAGTTCCAGACACATGACCCACAAACGACCTATGCATAAGCAACTATTCCCAGGTAAGTAGCTTTTCTCCTTTCTCCTTATTCTATAACCCTCCACCATCTGCAAAACTATATGCCTAGCTTCAAACCAGCAGCCACTACAAATATGATTCAAATGTGAGTGACCATTCAGAGTTAAGATATTTCTTCAAATTCCCCATCCTTATGCCAACCCTTATCTAGCTTCAAACTTAAAATTCTAAATCCATACCAGCTGTCCTCCACTGTAAGAAACAACCTTTTTCTGGATAAGTTACTTATTCCATTTCCTTAACCTTACTCTCCAAACTGTGGCCATCTGAAAACCCACAAACTTAAAACCAGACTTGTGGCCATGAATCCTTCCCATTCATGGCCCTGTATTAGCTTGTTCCAATTCTATAACCATCTTTCCATACTTCACTTAAACAACTCACCCACCAGATTTACCTTGCCTCACATTATGCATCTCATGGACTGACTAAAACTAAAGTAAGCCAGATTGTCACATAAGAAACACAATAGAAAAAAATCACTAGGCCATTACACCCCTCATCTCCCCCCCAAAAAAAGAAAAAGAATTTATAAATGACCAAATAGTATGTCTTCCATTAAACCTATGAGTCCCACTGAAACATTATCTAATGAGAACTAACTAAATGAATACATGGACACAGAATTTCCAAAGAGCAAAGAATCCAGGGATTTAAAAAAAACAACATGACCAAATACTTCATTGAACCCCAAGAATCATCTACTTGAATGATATACAAGAAAATGAAAGTATACACCTGAATGAAATAAAAGGAAAAAACCGAATGCAACAGAGAGATAGAAATTCTAAGAGAACACGAAGTAACATAGAAATGGAATTATAAAACTCAATGTCATAATTACAAAACTCAGGGGAAGCCTTGCCTTGTCCTTGATTTCACTGGGACTGATTTAAGTTTCTCTCTGTTTAGTTTGATACTGGCTTGCTGTATATTGCCTTTACTATGTTTAGGTAAGTGGCTTCTATCCCTGATTCTCCAGGAATTTAACAAGAATGGGTGATGGATTTTTGTCAAATGCTTTTTCAGCATCTAAGGAGATTATCATGTGTTTCTCTTTTTCTTTCAGTTTGTTTATATGGTGGATTTCATTGATGGATTTCTGTATATTGAATCACACCTGCATACCTGGGATGAAGCCTACTTGGTAATAGTGGATGAGATCTTTGATGTGTTCTTGGATTTGGTTTATGAGTATTTTGTTGAGTATTTTTGCACCAATGTTCATAGGGGAGATTGGCCTGAAATTCTCTTTCTTTGTTGGGTCTTTCTTTGTTGAGGTTTAGGTACCAAGGTGTTTGTGGTTTCATAGAATGAGTTTGGCAATGTTCCTTCTGTTTATATTGTGAAATAGTTTAAAGAGTATTGGTGTTAGCTCTTCTTTGAAGGTCTGATAGAATGCTCTGACACCATTTGGCCCTGGACTTTTTTTTTTTTTTTTTGGATGGGAGACTTTTGATGACAGCTTCTATTTCCTTAGGAGATATATGACTGTTTAATTGATTTACCTGGTCTTGATTGAGCTTTGGTAAGTGTAATTGATCCAGAAAATTGTCTTTTGCATTTAGCTTGCAAATTTTGTGGCATATAGGCTTTTGTAGTATGACCTGATGATTGTTTGGATTTCCTCAGTGTCTGTTGTTATGTCCCCCTTTACATTTCTGATTCTGTTGATTTTGATAGTTTCTGTCTGCCTTTTAGTTAGTTTGGCTAAGGGTTTGTCTATCTTGTTGATTTTCTCAAAGAACCAGCTTTTGGTTTCATTGATTTCTGAATTGTTTTATTTGTTTCTAATTTATTGATTTCAGCCCTGAGTTTGATTATTTCCAACTGTCTACTCCTCCCACTCTCTCCGTATCTATTCAACATAGTTCTTGAAGTTCTTGCTAGCTCAGTAACACAAATTAAAGAGATCAAAGAAATTCTGTTTGGAAAGGAAGAAGTCAAAGTATCACTATTTGCAGATGATATGATTATATACATGAGAGACCCTAAAAATTCTATCAGGAAACTTCTAGAGCTGATAAACACCTTCAGCAAAGTGGCTGGATACTGATTTTAGTAGCCCTATAGTATAAAAAAGACGAATGGGCTGAGAAAGAAATTAGGAAAATAACACCCTTCACAATAGCCAAAAAGGACATAAAGTACCTTGGTAAAACTCTAACCAAGCATATCAAAGACCTTGAAAGAAAAATTCTCAAATTTATATAGAATAACAAGAAAGCTAGAATCATTAAAACAATCCTCTACTATAAAAGATCTTCTGGAGTGATAGCCATCCCTACTCTCAAACTGTACTATGGAGCAACAGTAGTAAAAACTGCACTGTGTTGGCACAGAAACAGAATGGTGGATCAATGGAATTGAATAGAAGACCCAGAAATAAACCCACACACTTATGGACACCTGATTTGTTTACAAAGATGCCAAAACCATACAATGGAAAAAAGATAGCATCTTCAACAAATGGTGCTGGTCTAACTGGATATCTACATGTAGAAAAATGTAAATAGATCCATATTTATCTCCCTGCACAAAACTGAAGTCCAAGTGGATCAAAGACCTGAGTGATTATCCTGAGGGAGGTATCCCAGAAGCATAAACACACACCTGATATATCCACTTATAAGTGGATATTAGACATATAGTATAAGATAATCATATTAAACTCTGTACACCTGAAGAAGCTAAACAAGAAGGAAGACCCTGTGTAAAATGCTCAATCTTCATTCAGAAAGGCAAACAGGTTGGACAGAGGAAGAGGGGGAAAACAGGGAACAGGACAGAAGCCTACCATAGAGGACCTCTGAAAGATTCTACCCTGCAGAGTATCAAAGCAGATGCTGAGACTCATAGCCAAACTTTGGGCAGAGGGCAGGGAACCTTATAAAATAAGGGGGAGATAAAAAGACTTGGAGGGGACAGGAGCTGCACAAGTAGAAAAATAAAAATATCTGGGCACAGGGATCTTTTCTGAGACTGATACTCCAACCAATGACCATTCATGGAGATAACCTAGAAACCTTGCACTGATGTAGCCCATGGCAGTTCAGTGTCCAAATGGGTTGTAATGGGAACAGGGACTGTCTCTGAAGTGAACTCAGTGGCCTGCTCTTTGATCACCTCCCCATTAAGGGGGTACAGCCTTACCAGGCCACATAGAAAGACAATGCAGCCAGTCTTGATGAAACCTGATAGGCTAGGATCAGATGGAAGGGGAGGAGGACCTTCCCTATCAGTCGACTGGGGGAGTTGCAAGCGGGGAAGAGGAAGGGAGAGTGGAATTGGGATGGGACGAGGGAGTAGGCTACAGTAGGGATACTAAGTGAATAACCTGTATTTACTAAAAAATAAATAAATTTTAAAAATATGAAAAAAAACTCAGGTGAAAATTCCCATAAGTATAATGAATCAAGGAGAAGATAAAATGTCATTACTCAAAGCTGGTTATGTAGAAGAAATAAGTAAAATAAAATGAGAAAAAAAAAAACATAAGAGATGTAAGTCACCATCTAAAGAACAAGTTTTTTATAAGCATAGAAAACAGAAGACTCCCAAGTCAATAGCACAAACTAGATCATTAACAAAATAATAGAAGAAAACTTGCCCAGACTTAAGAAAGATGTGCTCATACATATACAAGAATCACATAGAGCCTAAACTAGGCAATTCGCAAATAGAAACACACAAAAGCATGTCATAGTCAATATAGAGAACAAAAAATATTCAAAGCTGCAGGAGGAAAAACAACAGTCACATATTTTTAAAAACTAAAAAAACTCATCATCTTTATACCTGATTTATCATTGGAAACGGTGAAACTAGAGATCCAGGAACAATAAACTCTAAACAGTAAAGGCCATGGCTACCAGCATAGACTATTGCTATCAAAGAAAATTATCTGCCACAGTTAAAGAAAAATGAAAAAAAGTCTTAATAATCAAAACAGCCTAATACCTTCTTATCAAAACAAAAACAAAAACAATTGTTTAACAGAATATTGGAAATATTGGAAATGCTTTAAACTAAATAAGCACAGCCAATAGACTCTAGAATGAAAAGAAGTAAAGCTACAATTAAATAATACATAAACCACAATTAAGGATATAAAACAGAAAAAATTGAGGATGACTACACTATACACACACTTTTCAATAACAACTCTAAATATTAATGACCTCAACTCACTAATCAAAAGACAGAGACTAGCTGAATGAATTAAGAATCAAAATCCAACTACCTTTTTCCCACAAAAAAACTCAGCTTTAAATATGACACCACTGTAAATTAAAAGGGTGGCAAAAAGTATTCCAAGCCAAGGGGATCAAGAAACAATCTTGATATCTAACAAAACAGACTTCAAATTAAAACTCATCTATCTTGGTCACTGTTCTTTTATGGTGAAGGGACATCTTGATTGAGGCATCTTAATATGGGAAACATTTAACTGGTGACTTGCTTACAGTTTCTAAAGGTGAGTCTATGATCATCAAGGTCAGAAGCATGGAAGAAGGTAGGTACCGTGGTGCTGGAGCAGCCGCTGAGAGTTTAAATCAGATCTGCAGGATGGAGGCTGAAAGCAAGTGAGACTGGGCCTCACGTTGATTTTTAAATTTCAAAGGTCCCCTCCAGTGTCAATCCCCTCCAACAAGGCCACACTTTCTAAATCCTTTCTAAAAAGTCTACCAAATGGGGCTGTTTATGAGTCAGTTGGTGCCATTCTCATTCAAACCACCACATAATTAGATAAGGCAAAGGTCACTTCGTTCTAATCAAGGGAGCAACCTATCAGGAATTAATCACACTACTTTGTATATACCCCCAAAGTTTAGACATACAATTTCTTTAAATGCATATTAAAAAATTAAAGACACGGACTAATAAAAGAACAAAAATACTGGGTAGGTGATGTAGCACCCTGAGTTTTCAAATAGATCTGTAAAAGGAGAAATCTCAGGATTAAATGAATTTATGCATCAAATAGACCTAACAGAATACTCTACACAAATGTCAAAGAATATACATTCTATACCACAGGAAATGGATTTTTTTCTAAAATATACTACAAAGTAAACCATAACAAATACAGAAAAATTGAAATAATTCTATGTATCATTTTTTACCATTAAGTAATAAAAGATAAAATTGGCAGGAAAAAAACCTCTAATAAGTGTATAAACTCATGGAGCTAAAATAATTCATTACTAAGTTATGAATAGGCCAGAAAATAGATAAAGAATGAAATAAAAATATTCACGAAACTAAATGAAATGAAAATACAGCACATCAAAAACCCTGGGATACTGTTCTAAGAGGGTGCTATATATATATATATATATATATATATATATATATATATATATATGGCCTTAAGTGCTTACATTAAAAAAAAACAAGCAGCAACAACAAAAACAGAAAAAGAACAAGTTAAATATTTAAACATGTCACTCAAGAATTTGAAAAAAATAAACAAACAAACCAAAATTCAAAATTGAACCCTGTTAATTTCAAGAAATAATAAAAAAATCTCAGCATATTCAATAAAATTAAAATAAAGAAAAAATTTTAAGAATTCATGAATGTAATACCTGGTTCTTCAAGAAGATAAAAACAAGATCCATGTATGTGGACCTATCTGCATTCCCCACATGGCACGCCTGGATTGGCTATCCAGAGGCTATTTAAGCTGTGGGCTGGCTTTCCCCAGGGTCCGAGGATTGTTCAAGGTTCCTGAATAAACTGCATTGAAAAAAAAAAAAAAAAAAAACAAGATTGATATACCATTCATACAACTAACCCATGGAAAGAAAGAGATGATCCAAATTAATAATACTAGAAACGAAGGGAAATATTACAGCATACATCAAAGAAATTCAGAGTGTTATAAGTGAATACTTTAAAAACTTGCACCTTATTAAGTTGGAAAAACTAAAAGAAATGAATGAACTTCTTTTTATTTTTTGTTTTGTTTTGTTTTACTTTTAAAGATGGAGTGTTGCTGTGTAGTTTTGACTGTCCTAAACTCACTTTGCAGACTAGGCTGGTCTGGAATTCACAGAGATCCTCTTTGCTGCCTCTTAGAGTGCTTGATTACAGATGTGTGTCACCATACACAGCATGAATTAATTTCTTGATTCATCCAAACTACCAAGAAGTTAAAGAAGGAGAACAGAATCCTAAATCATAATAGTAAGTTTTGTAAATCAAAGTATCATATCAAAAATATCATAAAGGAATATCAGCTATTTGGGTTGGTAATGCTCCTTACAAAACCCAATACTAACAAAACCCAGTACTAGACTCTGAAATTTTTCTTTCAAAGAGTTTTCAGGGTAGTTCAAGTACTCCCAAAATAATATAGGTTATCAAAGTAGCCCTCAGTTGTCTCTCAGGTTTGAGGCTTGGCCTTCCAAAAAATTAAAAATAAGACGTATGACTTTGATGACTCAAGACAGATTTGACTTGAAAATCTCTTTTCTATGATCCAGTTTCCATGGGTCCAGAAAATCCTATAAAAGGAGGGAACCAGTCAAACTGTCCTACTCAGCCTCAATACCTACAAACCACAACAATTACCAGTGTGGCACCATATGCCACATATTGCAGTATTCATATAACAGTGAGTACCAAAAGCTATTGAATTGGACTTAGGGCCCATTCAGCAGGAGGTTAATCATGCCTAGTAATGGAAACAGCCCAGTTCCTGAGACTAATGATGTCATAGACCTCAGAAAATAACCTGCTACCTCTACTTTATGAGATATGCATCATTTCCTACTATGTTCTACAGTATCTTATTTTTATGCCATTGGATAAATGTAGCTACCAAACCTCATCTTTACAACAAATAGAAACCATTGCAAAAAAAAAAAAAAAAAAAAGACAAATAAAACCACAATTGGAAGCAATACAGACATCAATGGATAATGGAGAGCCCAGCTTCAGTGAATACAACTTTATCAGAGTTTTATTGCTCGGTGGTGACATCACAGAGGAGGGAGTAGGAAGATCATAAAAGCCAGAATACCAGGAAGTCTTTCTAAGAAATGACTGCAAAAACAAGAATAGAACAGCAGCTAGAAAAATGTACATGTTAATGAGGAAGGGGAAAGATTTCATGCCTCCCAACTCTAGATAAAGAACTATATGGAACACTGAATGCTATGGAGACAGCCTCTCCCAGGGATGAGCCCCAATGAAGAGTCGTAAGGTTTGAAACCATATGCACTTAAAACAACAACAATAACAGATTCCATGTAGGTGTGTGTGTGTGCACATAACAATGAAAAATCAAAGAAAAAGAAGCTATTGACTTGAGAGTGGAATGTCATTGGAGAAACTGAAGGGAGGAAAAGAGAAAAGTGATATAACTGTCTTTCATTTAAATCATTTCTTATAAAAGAAAAATAAAGCCTATGCAGTAAGGTCGCTCAGTGGATGAGAAGATGGGTGCACAAGAATGAGGTTCTGAGATAAAATTCCTAGAACTCTTGTCATAAGCAACACTTCTCAACAACGTGGGTGGAGACTGTGTGCTGAGACTTGCTGGCTGAGAGCCTTCCTGTATAGTCAGAGACCCTGTCTTACTTGGGCAAGGCAATGGGTCATAAAAGAGTGTATTTGGCATCTGACCTCCATCTAGCCCACATGTTTGCATCTACAATATACACCTATGCTACACTCAGACACACATGTAATTTTCTAAAGATAAATCTCATAAAACACATTTCAAGGAGACTACGAGTTGCCTTTTCATCCTACCTATCATTCAGACATCAGTGAATAATGAAGGAACACATTAAAATGAAGAAAAAACAAACCGTATCTTACTTCTAAAACAAATTATTTTTCCTGGATAGCCTTATGTCAACATGACACAAATAGTCATTTGAGAGGAGGAAACTTCAATTTAGAATATGCCTCCAAAAGATTGGACTGCAGGCACATTCCCTTTCTTTTTGCCATTTTTTATTGATTTATTATTTATTACAGTTTATTCACTTTGTATCCCAGCTGTAGCCCCCCCATCTCCTCCTAGTCCCACCTACCCTCCCTCTTCTCCCCCTATGCCACTCTTCTAGTCCACTGATAGGGAGGGCCTCCTCCCCTACCTTCTGATCCTACCCTATCAGGTCTCATCAGGACTACATCATACTCTTCCTCTATGGCCTGGCAAGGCTACCCCCACTCCCCAGGGTAAGATGTTCAAAGAGCTGGCTACTAAGTTCATGTCAAAGATAGCCCCTGCTCCCCTTACTAGGGAACCCACTTGAAGACTGAGCTGTCAATGGGCTACATCTGTTGGTTTCCTTATGAGCTCCTGTCCCCTCCAGGCCTTTCTGTCTCCCACTTCATCCATAAGAGTCCCTGAACTCTGCCCAAAGTTTGACTATGAGTCTCAGCATATGCTTCGATACCCTGGTGGGTAGACACACATGGTATATACTCACTTGTAAGTGGATATAAGTCATATAAATATAATAAACATGCTACAATATATAGTCCTAAAGAAGCTAAACAACAAGGAGGACCCTAGGGAAGGTGTTTAATCATCATTCTGAAGGGCAAACAGTATAGACTGTAGAAGCAGGAGAAGACAGGTACCAGGACAGGAGCCTACAACAGAGGGCCTATGCTAGTACGTTTTCTTAACTCTTGATTGATGGGAGAGAGCCCAACCCATTCCAGGTAATACCATCTCTGGGGTGGTGGTCCTGCATTCTTTAAGAAAGCAGCCTGAAGAGCAAGCCAGGGTGGAGCAAGCCAGCAAGCAGCACTCTTCTATGCTGCATCAGCCCCTGCCTCCAGGTTCCTGCCTGGCTTGAGCTCTTGTCCTAACTCCATTTCATGATGAACAACGATATGGAAGTGTAAGCTAAATAAAACTTTTCCTCCACAAGTTGTGTCATGGTGTTCCATTGTAACAATAGTAACCCTAACTAGTACATTATTGTAGACTACTAACATGTTGATTAAGCTTGTTGCCACCTTCCTTTCCTCCCTCCTTTGTTCTTTTCTTCCTTCTTCCCTTTCCCCTCCTTTTGTTCTCTTTGTTCCTTTCTTCCTTCTTTCCTTCCTTCCTTCTTTCCTTCCTTTTTTTGAGATCCTGAGAACCTGACATCCTAAGAGACTGTGGCTATCAGTTCCAAGGCCTATGATGCTCTTGAGACACCCTGCATTCTCATTACAAACCATTGCTTCATTAGCTTCCTGTTGATTTTGTCTCGTGAATGATGACTTTCTGCTGACACTGTCTCATTTTACCTTTCAGGAAAAAAAAATTGTATATAAGATACTGCACTTCTCAATATATGCACTTGCATGAGCCATCCTTTGTTAAGACCTCCCAATTCCAAACTTCCCTATTTTCTTCTTTATCTTATTTTCTATTACCCATCATTCTAGGAACTCTGGTGATCCAGGTCAATGCATCATATTTACAAATGATATGTTAATAATAAAATGTTTATAGTATAGAAGAAAATTTTTTAAAAAATATGAATGAAGGGGTTTTTTTGTTTGTTCTGCTTTGTTTTTTGTAAAGAAAATAAGACTAACAGAAGGTAATATTACAGCCTTGTAAAATAATAGTATTCAAATGACAAGAAGAAAAAATATTGGGAACAGAAGGGGAAATGAATCTTGAGCAAGATTTTGTACCTTGTTAGAACATGCTAGAATGATCAAAAGGAGCAAAGGGTAAGAGAATCAGTTAGCAGCTATTTCCTGGGAGATGGGTAGGCACCGGAACCTATATGTAAGGAAGCTAAGGTGCTGCCCTTGAAATCTCACTACTGGAACCTGATCACCACAACCCACTTTTGGCTTCATCCTCTCAGCACAAACAGACTCATCAACACTGTGCAAGGCTTGCCTTTTGATAGAAGTGGGTGAATAGGGAAGAGTGATCTCAAAAAGTGGCAGGAGTTGGCTGTTTTGTAAATAAAGTAGTTATTTCTTGTAAGAAGCCAGAGGAATATGTTTGCTTTACTTAACCAAGACAAATCCACTTTCAAAAACTGATGACTTAGAACTCCCAAAATACAAAAAGCAACCTTATTACACTAAATGGTCTAAGATTAATCCCCAAAGATATTTGCCGTCTTAAACAGAACTGAACACTGAAGTCGAAATATTTTCCTCAGGCAAATCTCTCCATTTTCCCAATGAATTTCAACTTGAAAGAACAGGGATCTTTTGTCTGAATTGCTTTTTCTCTTTGCAGTAAATCCCCTCACTGGGTTCCATTGTGAGAAAAGATACACAAAATGTTCATTCTACAACACCTTGAAAATAATCATTCTTCATTGGGACTTAGAGGAGGAGAAGGTAATGAATGATTTTCTGGGTGTTGACAATCCTCTTTACGATAAGCACAAACAATGGATATATTTTAGAGAACACAGCAAGGTTCTTCATATACACAACTTCTTATAATAGCTGGAGATTCTTTCAGGTAAAAATCAATAAAATGAGCAGGATAGTGCTGATTTATGGTTGAAGACATTTTATCCATGTTATGGATATATAATTTTTAAATTTATTTTTATTCACTATACAACCTGGTTGTGGCCACATCTATCTTCTTCGTCTCCCAGTCCTACCCTCCCCACCCCCATTTCACAGAAAACGGGAGCCTCCCTTCCCATCCACTCCATCTCATCAAGTTGCACCAGGATCGAACATCTCTTCTTCCCCTATGGCCTGGCAAGGCAGTCCCGCCAGGGGGAAGCTATCAACAAGCTGGCAGGAGAGTCAGTGTCAGATGAAGTTCTCACTTCCCTTACTAGAGGACATGAAGCCTAAGTTGCCCATAGGCTACATCTTTGTAGGATACCTAGGTCTAGTCCATGCATGATCTTGGTTGAAACTTCAGCCTCAGTAAGACCCTATAAGCCCTGGTAGGTTGGCTCTGTCGGTCTTCTTGTGCAGTTCCTGTAGCAGAGGATGTAATCACAAGTTTCAGAGATCAGGCATTGTGCGTGTTTGAGGTACATCACTTAGCAACAAAACCAAATCATGGTAATGCCAGTTTGAGTTTGACAGTGCTAAACTGAAGTACTTGTCAAAAACTATAGGAATGTGTCTATTTTCTTGACTTTATACAATAGAATAATATTGGAAAATTGGCATGTGTAGAACAGGCTTTTGAAATAATTTTACTATCTGCTTTTGACTTAGAGTTTCTATTGCTAAAACAAAACACCATGACTGAAAAACAACTTGGAGAGGAAAAGGTTTATTGGGTTTATACTTCCATATCATTGTCATCACTGAAGAAAGCCAGAACAGAAACTCAAACAGAGCAGAACCAGGCAAGAGTTGATGCAGAGGCCATGACGGGTGTTTTCAACTGACTTGCGTCTCCTGGATTGGTAAGCCTGGTTTCTTATGGAACACAGGACCATCAGGCCAGGAACTGCATTACCCAAATTGCCTGGGCCTTCCCCAATCAACCACTAATTAAGAAAATGCTGTAGAGGCTTGCCAACAGCCTGATCTTATGGAAGCATTTTCTCAGTTAAGGTTTCCTCCTCTCAGATAACTATAGTTTGTGTCAAGTTGACATAAAAACTATCCAATTATAACAACTTCTGCGAGAGAGCCTATGGTGTCTACCATAATGTGTAGAGATGTTTTCTATTGTTTGGCCCTGAGTGACTAGAGCTCAGAGATACTATGGTCATAATGAAATTCATATTTGGTGCAAATCTTATGGTGACAAGATTGAGCAGCCTAAGAAGCATGAATCAATTATAAATGTTTTATGGTATGTGTAAGACATGGAATCAAAGAAGCAAATGAATGAACTTAGATTCAAATGTGCAGATAGCTTAACAACTGGAGGGTCATTTGAATGTGTACAGTAAAGTATATAATATTTATAGTATCACTTCCACTTTTTCTCTTTTTCTGAGATGTTACTTTCTTATTAAGTTACATTTACAATCAGTTTAAAGTGGTAAGTTCAAATCTTATTGGTATCACTAAGGAAACACAGCTGGAATGTAATCAAATGGAAAGTGAGAATGAGAAGATTCAATTAACACATTTTCTTCTGGTAAATGTTTTACAAAAATACTCACCTAGGATAAAAAAAAAACCTAAAAGATAAGATATATAATTTATTTCAAGACCTGTAGTTTGTTTTCACTATGTTAAGAATAAAATACTTAATATTTTTTTAATATTGTTTAGGGTCAAGTAAAAAATCTGTATCTTTGGGTCAAATCACAACTCTAGTAACAAAGAAATTCTAAATGGAAAACAACACAATTACACATCAGAGCACCAAGTACTTTAGTAGCAGCTTGATTATTTCAGGAATTTTTTTCTATTACAAATATCATTATAATCATTAATATAAGATTGGGTTTGACACTATTATTTCTAAGAATGAACATAATAAAAACTTGCCATTTATTATCACTTTAGCATTATATTGCTTTGATTTCATGAGCACTGAAACAGATCTATGAAATGTGACTAATCAGATCCGTTAAAGAGAGACCTTACTTTGAAACATTAATGCATGTTTCATCTAACTTAAAATATACAGAGCTTTAATAAAATTTAATTCAGTCATTCACAGGCTGAGATTGTTTTGCAATCATTTTCAAGAGTCATTTCATTATGAGGAACCACCCAAAGACCAGCAATGGGGAGAAAAAAAAAGCTATGGGTTTACCTCCTCTATTGTATCAATAGCTTAAAGATGCCGCATATGACCAAAATGTAATGTTTTAATCATGTATCCCATGTTCCTTCTACACTTTTCCTTTAAAATAAGACATATTGTCACATAATGTAACAGACTGAAACACTTGAAAATATGAAATAAAATAGAGGCACCTGAACAATGATAGCATTGTCCTAGCCAATGTAACAGGGCTATAATTCCTGAGAGAAGCATTTTTAGCCCCTTCTTCTTTGTAGGCTTTCTTATATATAGTTCTGCTTCTGAGAGAGCAGAAGTCTACCATTCTTCTTTATGGACTTTATCCTGTGGTCTAGCATGCATCCTTTATGTCTTCCTTTGAAGGGGATGCTTCATACTGTTCTACATTGTACTGCATCATTCTTGAAGAATTCATTTTCAGTGCAGAAAGATGGTCATGTATTCAAAAATGCTTTCCCGGTTGACACTAAGCTTTCTTCTTTGCAAAACATTTCCACAGGTAACAGGTCCCCTTTCAAATGCAATGTACAGTAGACTGAAAATTGCTGGCAAATCTCTAAAGACTTTTCTTGACTTTATCCACTAGTGAATAATTGGAATAATCCATCCACTTAGTTAAAGGATTAGAAATTTAAACTAGAAGAAGATGACTTGTGCTAATTTAAATAAGAAAAAGAGAAAATTTAATACATTTTTACATCCTTCATGAAGTAAATATATGGGAATCTTATGTCTAAACTTGTAATTTTCTTGTGGCAACACTATACCATACAACACTGCAAAAAATCATAAGAAAGAAGACAGTGTTTAATTGAAATTATCCGGGAAAATTAGAAACAACTAGACAAAATATTTCTTATAATAAAAGTGATGGCAGATGAGATTAAGGAAAACAACATATGGATTTCAATTTAGATTGGTGACAGAATTCTTGTATATTATGTACAAGGCCCTGGATTCAATCTTCTTCAGAAATGGAGAGAGAGAAGAGAAGAGAGAGGGTGAGATAAAGAGAAGAGAAGAGGGAAGGGGAAGAAGCATAAAGGAGGATAGCAGGATAGATGATTTTAGCCTACTGATGACATATTAGTTCCTAGACTGAAACAGCATATAGGTAGTTATCAAACTATATTGAATATTACCAGTGTGTAATATCTATTTTTAAAGAAACTACACTATTAAAATGAGAATGTTTACATTCTTTTTTGAGATTGTAATATAATTACATCATTTCCTCCTTCTCTTTCCTCTCTCCAAACTTTCCCCATAGCCCTCCTTGATCTCTTTCAAATTCATGGTCTCTTTCTTCATTAATCATTGTTACATGCATATATGTATACACATGCATATATGTTCCTAAATATAAACATATATATATAAACATATATATATGCTCCTAAATATTATCTGCTTAGTCTGTATAATGATACTTATATATACATTTTCAGGCTATCCATTTGAAATTAGATAACCAGTCTTCCTTAAGGAAGACGATTTCTCTCACTCTCAGCATTACTTAGCTTCTTTGCATAAGGTGAGGGCCTCCTGGGTTATTTCATGAGATAAATGTAGTATTTACCCCTTTTTGAGAAACTTTCTTTTGCAGCAGGCAGAAACCATTAGAGAAGGCTGCAATAGTCAAAACTCAGGGAACAAAGTACTTTTGGGTATTTACCCACTGGGATACATCTATTACATAACTCCTGTTCCCAGTGCTCAAAGAACATGATGAATAAGGATATTGTAAGAGTCAGGAGAGAAGGAAGTCTGCTGTGAGAGTAAACCTTCTAGGTATGACAGGGAAACTGCATTCACAATCTTAATAACATAATCACTTTATAGGATCAGATTAATTCCACAACCAGTAGGTGGGTGAAATATAACAGAGTCCAACCTCAGAGGAAGACCTGTCAGAAAGTAACAACTCTAGAGAAAGGGAGAATTAGTCTCTTCGGGAATGAGTCCTTTGATTGGTTTCAGTGTCAGGTAGTCAGTCCTAGGAATATATACATGCAGACAACACCGAAGGAACTCAGCAGGTTATAATTTTATGCTTGCTCATATGTGTAACAAATATGGCTAAATAAGAGGAAGGAAGAAGACATGGAAGGGTAGGATGGAATAGTGGAAAGGAGGACTGATGAAATTCTTCTTTAATTAAATACAGAGTTCAATTAATTAAGCTTATGAACACAGATTTAAAAATAATGTGTATAGTTTTATATTGCAAAATTCTTCTGACACCTATGTGAAATTTTTGAGGGACTAAAATATGCTTTTCTGAGATACCCACCTTGGCAGAATAGGGAACACTTAGAACCTAGTCTTCTCATCTGTGGGAGATCACATAGCTATGGCCCTGTATGTGTTACAGTTACTTGAAGCACCCAAGATCTATGGGAAACCATCAGTTCTAGATGCCTGAACTACTAAAGAGCACAAAACATTATGGATTAAACTATACTTTCTTGCAATTTTTTTTTTTTTTTACTTCTTTTGTAGATCAAATTTTAGTTCTATGTTCTCACATATCTAGACAGTAGAAACTAGGCATCAGCAATCAATCATTATATCCTTGTTATATAGTTTAATGTTCAATCCTTAGTTTGTTCTCAATCAGTTGTAAAAGAATATATATTCAATAATAGAGACGTAATCAATGTAATTTACAGTCCTTGGTGTCCTGGCCTTCTGTAAAGAGAATGACTCCCCACACAGAAGTAGGAACAAGGTGACATATATGTTACCTAAAGTTGGAAATTTCTACCTAAACAAGGTATTCACTTGGGGTAAAGGATAAAAGGTTATAATCAGGAAGTCTATAGGAGACACCAACCATATCAGTTACTTACTTACTAGTGGATGGAGACCAAAGACCTCCTATAGAAGGATTCTTAAATTCTATGAGGAAAACTTATCCATTATCCTGGGTAATTCAGTTGAAGTCTAAAAACATTAAGGCTTAATTGTAATTGTAGTTGTAATTGTTATTTTTTCCTCTTAAATTGCAATAATATTGATTATAAAGTTAATACAGAAAAGGCACACTGAACTGGCTATTTTATATATGGACTGTAAGCCACGTGTTCCTTCCTATACTTAGGGCTGGGGTTTGATAGTGAGGGCCTGATGTTGAGGAAGAAGAGTTTTTTGTTAAGAATGATGTTATTGGTACTCTCTCTAGCTGCAAATATACTTAAACCTCTGATCTTGAATTACATTAGATTGTTACTAAAAATTGTTTCAGAACATTCACTTTTTTGTGTGCTTATTTTATTCTCTCATAAATTCATATTTAGAAGTCCAACCTTAGTCTTTATCTAGGCACCCCTCACCCTCTTCACCTCTATCCACTCCACCACTTTCCTTTTCCCTTGTGTTTTACCTGCCATCTGGAACCACTTCCCTGCCTCTCTGGACTTAATTGACTCTTTTCAAATCCTATCTCCAGCTCCCAGCTCGCCCATCAGCCTCACGACTCCTAACCTTAAAGAAACAATCGACCTCCTTTCCCTGAGCCAGGCCATTTTCCTCTGTTAAACTTTGTTCCTATCCAACCTCTCTGCTCTTCTCTACTGAAGTGGCTAATGGGGGCGGGGGGGTGTATGCAATGCTTATTCCTTTTTTCAGGCTATTTAAGGAAGCAACTTGTATTGTTCCTGATACACGTGTGCGTGTGTCCAAAGCCACACAGAAGTGTGCTCACAGAAGTGCTGCATCTTATATAACCAGAATGGATCACTCAAGTAAAACCCATTAAGGAAAAAAATGACTCTCCCAGGAGTTAGAATATTGTACTATGGTGCCTTCCTCTTGGTCAGGAAGCAAAGCAGCACTTCCTGGATTCATAATTGACTTAAAAAGCTCAGAGCTTATTTCAGATGAAAATGTGTGTAAACATTACAGAAATACTCAATCTGTTAACAGCCAGAAACCTTTTGAACTATGACATGGAATATTAAATTTAATAATAAAAATCATGAATAAAAGTCGACAGAATAAAATTGTTTCTTGTAACTCAACTGAAATGACACAGTTAAATTATAAGCTTATCTTTATCTTCAATTTACAAAAGTATCTTTTTCTTTTAATGTGCCATGGAAATGCACTGTATTTTTAGTTAGGTTTTGTTTCATGATAGATGACAGGTTTAAGTTGTACAGTAAGTACTGAAATAGTAAGTGTGTGATACTCATGAAGCATTAATATGAAAATATGTTCTAATCAACATAGAAATTCAATGATTATACTGAAACATTAATTTTTAACCAGTAAATAGCGTATATTTAGGATAACACAGTCTTAGTCATTTGGACCACCCCAACAAAGTAACCCAGGTAGAGGCACACACATACAATAGAAGTTTAAGAGGAGACATGGGGAAACGGAGGGTTCATTTCTGGGTCCTTGTGTCCTCATGAGGAAGGAGGCCAGGCAGTCCTAGGGAGCTTTCTTTCTTCATGAGCCATTGCTCCCATTGACTGTCTTCCCAACCTTACCACCTCCAAAACACATTTTCCTGAAGGTGAAGTGAAAACTCGATTCCTGTGGAAAAGATAGCTCTACAGTAAGAAACAGCATGCAATTGAAAGCATATAGTAAATTCATATGTGGTATCAGTGATCTATGAACAGTGCTCAATGGGAAGCTCTGTAAGAGCATCCAGGAGCAATGAAACCTGACTCTTTTTTTTATTATTTTATTTTTATTTTTGTTTTTATTGTTAGTTACATTTTATTAACTCTGTATCCCAGCTGTATCCCGCTCCCTCATTCCCTCCCAATCCCACCCTCCCTCCCTCATCTCCTCCCTGCCCCTTTCCAAATCCACTGATTGGGGAGGACCTCCCCCCCTTTTCTCTGACCCTGTTTTATCAGGTATGTTTAGGACTGGTTGCAAAGTCCTCCTCTGTGGCCAAGAGGAAATCTGACTCTTAGCATGGCTGAACACATCCTTGCCTAAGTCTCCTGTAAGAGCATTTCATGCATTGTTGGAAGCTAAGCCAAGGAAGTAGCTCCTTATGACTGGATCTCAAACTCCTTGCCTCGTCATAGAGGATAATTCAGTCCAGACTAGCTATGGGGACATCTATGACTCAATAAAATTATGATTTTTATTTGTTTTCAGATTTTACTAAAACAAAACAAGACCTCTTATGGATTACACTGCAGGTTATATGCACATGGATTTGTTTTAATAAACAAAGAAAGGCAAGGGAGAAATATAAGTACATTCCTGTCCTTGATTATTGATTCATTTATCAACTCCTGATTATCACAGTGTCTAGAAATTTCTGCACCATCCTGCCAACTTTGATCTAACTGTGGTCCACTCAGAAGCAAAGGGTGGACGGATCACCGTAGTTTTATTCAAAGGACATGATCTGCCAAGCCTTCTAAAAGCTAACAGCATATCAACTTGAGTTTCTAGGTTAAGCCTCCAACACCAGTTTGTCAAGCAAAAATTTACCACAAATCGGTTTCCAGCGGCTCTTTGGTGATTGCTCAGCCAGTTTTTCCACGAAACAAGATACTGAGTAAACATTCTGGAAAGTGATAACAAACTGCTGCTTAGCATCACCCAACCAGATTGTTTGGTTCTTTCTGTGCTCTTACCTAACAGGATGCTCTTTGTCCTGTACTGGTGGTTTCCATAAAGAAGGAAATATGATTTTCATACAAAATGGGTTCAGTCTAGGCTCGGCTCTATGGTGGAAACCCTCCTCTGCTTCCTCCTCCTCTTTCTCCTCCTCCTCACCCCCCTTACCTTTTCTGCTTGTTACAGGATAACACAGAGCAGCATCACACTTGTATCACAGCATAGCAGATGTCAGCCTGTGTAACCCCAACTCTGAGTGTCCCTGACTGAAGGATTGTCTGTCAAGGGGTCCTAATGTGTGCCCCTTGTGCTCTCTGAGTGTAATGTGCATATTCTTTGTGTGCCTTTAGGGTGCTATGTGAAGGAGAAACAATGCATGAAGCCAGATAAAAGGGAAGCAACCAGAGTCAGAAGACATGCTTTTTCAGCTTCAGAGGCATCGGTATTTAATCAAGCTATTTAGCACCTTGGATTTAATTCAGAATTTATGATAGCTTTCACAAAAATAAATGCCTACACCAACAAGACCCTCTGAGACATTGAACCATTATTTATAATTGTTGTTTGGGTGTTTTGTTTTGTTTTTTTTTTTCTAATTGAAGCTTTACTTGAACTTGCCAAAACTATTTTCAATGAACTTTACTTAGTTAATTTACATTTGTGCTTGTATGTTATAGAAATTACAGAGAATGTTTAAACTATTAAAAAGGAAACAAAAATACGTAATGAAAATTTGGCATAATTGATGTTTTTAAACTTCAATAGATGGAATGACAAATTTTGATGGGACGATTATTTTGATTAGAATTTTATAAACCTTTCACAAGTAGAAAAGATAAGATATTTGTCATTTTCATATATAATTGTTATTTACATTTTTTAGCATCGTCAATTTACATGTCAATGTTAAATTGAATAGTAAAAATCATCAGGACCCGGCACTAATGATTTGTGGAAACAAAATCCGGCTTGACAAAAGCAACTTAAGGAATAAATACTTTAGTTTGGTTTTGCTTTTTGTTTTTTTGTTTGTTTGTTTGTTTGTTTTGTTTTATTGTTGTTTGTTTCTTTGGGACGGTGTAGGGAAAGCACAGACAAACATGGTCCATTATGACAGGAACTGCATGAAGAGGAATCAAGAAACGTACCTCACTTAAAATAGTTCCAGAAAAATAAAGATAACCAAGGAGCTTGAAGAAGTCTATCATGAAAACATTGAAATACTAAAGAAATTGAAGAATATGCTAGAAAATACAAAACACCTCAGGTTTATGAATCAATGGAATTACTCTTCGAAAATGGATTGTTCATTTGGAAACACAGCTGATTCTGAATAGTTGAATATGTTGTGCCCAATTCGTGAGACCCAAAAGACCACCAGGAGTCCAGTCCTTGCAAAACACAGGAGGATCTTCTAATTACAAGCTAGAGCTTGGGCCCACACCCTCACCTAGGCAATGGTTGAAAGTCCAGCCCTGTAGTCAGATTAAGTAGGTGATTTAAAGGTCCCAGACCCTCGCAGCACACCCAAAGGAGGGGAATTCCAGCCTGGCAAGCATCTGTTGGTTGAAACACAAAAAAGTATGTTGTATTTTAAACTGATTGGCTGTAGGAAGCCCCCAAACCATTAATGTCTGTCTTCCCTTGTTTGGCTGTCCTGGGGGAGAAGGGCCATCTGGGCCGGTTTCCTAGCAACTCTATCTCCAATGAGCAGGAAAGAATGCAGTAAGGCTGGTTCCTCCTGTAGGTGGCTGGACCTGTCTCCACCTGTCTGGCCTTTGTTCAAGCTTGTGCTTTAAACTTTAATCCAATTATTCCCAAAAAACTAATTTTTAAATTCTTTGATCTCTCATTTCAATCCTAATCAAAATAAGTACTGATGCTGGTATCATAATACCTGACACAGGTTCATCTTATGAAGACATTGCAGTATACAAATAATGGTATTGGCACAAAAACAGACATATAGACAAATAGAAGATCTGTAAATAAGCACACACACACACACACACACACACACACACACAATTAGAGCCTTCTAATTTTTGACAAATGCATTTTAAAATCTGTATTGAAAAAAAAAAAAAGCCTCTTCCATACATGGTTCTGAGATAGTCATTATTCACAGGTAGAAGAGTAGAAGTAGGTCCTCCTTTCCCATTCTGTATAAAAATTAGCTCAACATAAGCCACATACTTTAAAGTGAGAATATAATTTTCAAACCACTTCACACTATCAGAGTATGAGCATGGCAGAGGTGATTTTAGAAGGACTGTGCTAGCTTGGGAGGCAGGCAGAAGCACTGACCAGTGTGATGTGTGACAGAATGAAGTTCCAACATCTCCACAGGAGAAAGGTTGGGATCAGCACAGCGAAGACACAGCTACGGAGTTGGAGAAGCTTTTCTCAGCTAGATACTTAACAAGGGACCTAATATCTAGAAACTGTAACTCAAAATCTCAAACACCAAATGCATAAGTTTTCCAGTTATAAAAAATGCAAGTAAACAGCTCACAAAAGAGAATAAATAAAAATATTCAATAAATATACCAAAAGCTTACAAAAATTCTAAATCATCAGAGAGGTGTAAATTAAGACTACATTGAAATTTATAACTCAAGCAAGTCAATATGTTTATCATGCAGAACGTAAATAAGAAGAAATGTGGGTGGACAGGTGGGAAGGAAGACCCATTATGAGCCATTATGCTGGTGGGAATGTAAACTACTCTAACCAACCTGAAAATTAAAATACATGTGTGCGTATGTGAGTGTGTGTGTTTATGCGCACTCACATGTGTGCACACTTGTGAGTGCATGTGTGTATGGGTGCCTTAAAAACAGAATTGCTTATGGGTCATCTTTCCATCTCTGTATATATGCTCAAAGAAATCTAAGTCACCATACCAAAGACAGACATGTACAATTGTGTAATGCTGCACTGTGCTGGTTCAGCTTTGGAACCAGCCTAGATGCCCATCAAAGGATGAGTGGATTAATGAAATGTATTGCTAATATACAGTGGAATCTTATTCCATTATAAACAAATAGATTGTGCACATGTGTGAGTGTGTATGTGTGTGTGTATGTAGTATAGATATGCATAGGTGGGTAGGAAGGGGTTAAAAAAACAAAAACCATATTATTTTCTTTTTCTTGTTTTTGTCTTTTATCAACCTTGCTGTGTAATTCATGAGGGTTTCCAACTGTGCAGCTTAGACTGGTGTCAAATTGCTACTTCTCTTCCTCTTCCTTCTCCTTCTCCTCTTCCTCCTCCTTGTCCTCTTTCTATTCCTCTTCAGCTTATCAACTGTTGGGTTTCCACGTGTGTGTGTGACACCATAAATAGGCTAACGGTATTGGTTTGTCCTTTATTTTATTTCTACTTGGTGGTCGTCATATAAATTATGAAAACTTTTATCACATTTCTTGATGTTGTATTATATTTTCTTTCCTAGTAAATTAATTTTGACTGCTCAAAAACATCACTTTATTTTTGAGATAAAATGATTCAATTTTTAATGACAACACATTTGCAAGGAACTAAATAGGTCGTCAGTTTTTATAGCGTTCTGTATTTAATCTTAAATTTATAAGCATAAAGTGATTATTGCTAATTAAAATATTAATTACGTAGATATTTTGCCCACATTTTAATAATGTTTTTATTGTTCATTATAGAAAGTTTTGCACATGTTGAAGATGTTATAAAAATTCTTTTTCAGATAAATGTTTGGTAGATTTTGTAACAAATTGAGCTATTTTTTAGTTATGTTAATACTGTCTTTCACTGAGGAAGAAAAAAATTAATGAAGACAACTTTATCAATTTCTTTATATCATGGAGTATATTTATTATATTTGATGTTTCTGAATATATACACTGACAATAAAAACAAATGGATGTCAATAAACATGAGAAAATGTTTTGCATGGTATGTCATTGGGAATTTTCAAAATAAAACATGAGATACCACTGTATGCTTGTAAGAATGCTTAAAACTTTGACATCAAGAAAAGGTTCACACAGGGAACTTCCCAGAGACTCATACTCCAACCAAGGACGATTCATGGAGATAACCTAGAACCCTGACAATGCAGCCACTCCTGATGAGAACTGATAAACTTCTTTCTGATAAAGATCAGAAAGAAGGAGAGGAGGACCTCCCCTATCAGTGGACTTGGGGAGGGGCATGCATGCAGAAAGGGGGGGGAAGGTGGGACCAGGAGGGGAGGAGGGAGGGGCTTATGGGGGATACATAATAAATAAAACGTAATTAATAAAAGTTAAATAAATAAAAAAGAAAAAAAAAGAACAGGTTCACATCTGGAAGATACAGAAGCCCTTACTGCTGGGAGAAGAGGAATGCAAACCAGTACAGCTACTTTGAAAAATGTTCTGTAGTTACATAGCCAACATAGATCTCACTTGCTGGCTTTCATATTCCTATCCACACACCCAAATCTGGTGACAGCTGCGTCCACAGTAAAGCCTCCCCACAAATGACTAAGAGAGCCTAATGAAAAATCAGAAGCAGATAACATTGCCTCCTCCCAAGGGATTGGAAAAAATACACTGTGGTCTCTCCACCAGATATCAAGCTATCAAAGACATGGGACTTTTAACACATTGTGCTAACTACAGTAAGCCAATCTAAAAAGAGCTACTGTATATGACTTACTAGAAAGGGAAGGCTATTGCAAAAAAAAAAAAAAAAAAAAAAATGAAAGGGTCAGTGAGTGCTTGGCACTGGGGATGAGAGTTCCAACATAAGGTACTTTTAGGAAAGCAAAACTTGATAGGAAAGATAATGAGCATAAAACTGATGCTTGAGGGGGGGGGGCGGAGCCAAGATGGCGACTAGCACACACAATTTCTGAGTGGTGGAATACCTAAACTTCTGAGTTGGTGAACGGAAGGACCTCTAACCCAGGAAAACAACAGTGAGGCTTTCTAAACAACAGGGAACATCGCAGGAGGTGAAAACTTTGGTCTCGGGTCACCAGGGGACTTGTTTGGGGAAGAAGAGAAATGATCCTTTGATCTCGCGGCACTTCCCTCCCCTAGACCTCCCTCCTCCTCAGCACAGCGGGCTGGTCTTTCCCAGCACAGACCTAACTGCCTGGGGTATACAGCCGCTGAGGCGGAGCTCCAAGCCCTTTAGCGGCAGGCAAAGGCCAGCAGTACATGTCCCGGAGTCCCAGATTCGCTTCGCACAGCAGCTGCACCATCCTCCCAGGGCCTGAGTCTGCTAGATGCCATACTAGCTCCACAGGATCACCATCACTGACGGGATGGCCCGCCTAATCCCACAGTGACAGAGAATACGCTATATACTCACCAAAACCAGGCAGAAACGTCATACAACCTGGACACACCAGGCGCTGGGCCTCCCAAGCTTGGAGAGCACAGTGAAGAGACCCCAGGACTTTCCAGAAAGCATCGGGACTAGCAACCCAGTCCCGAGTTACAGCGGGACTTTCTAACCTGGCAGCGGAGCAGCACTGAGCTGGCGGGGCACATCAGCCCTCCAGTTTAAGACTAACCAGGGCCAAACCAGAGAACAGAAAGCCTGCTTACCCCGATCCCTACTGACGTGACCACCCTGAAATCTCCAGCTGCAGCAAGACCTCAGAACCTGGCAGTGACAGCAGCACAGAACTGGCGGAGCACATCAAAGAAGCAGGGCCAAACCAGAGAGCAGAGAGCCCGGATATCCTGATCTCTGCCAAGTGACCTGCCTGTAAGTGAGTGCACCCTTGAGAATCTGCAGATCCCCAGATCCTAGGTCCTTCTAAAACAGAAGCCAGGCATCGAACCGCCTCCCAACCACATACCCACTTTGGGAAACAGAGGGGCACTAGGGACATTGAAGTTCCTGCTCTGTGGGTCTAATTGAGGAGTTAAGGTAGAAATTGTGCTGCGATCATCACTAGCGCCTATGACATATACAGTGCAGAGCCCCTCCCACACACTCAAGGGTTCAACATTAGCCATCACTCTGTCTCTTGAGACACACATCCACGCACGCTTACACACACACACACACACACACACACACACACACACACACACACGCTTGGGTGCGCACGCGCACACACTTGCATTTGCCCCGTTTGCACCTGTGTACTTTCCTCCCACAGGTACAGCTAGTCCTCAGCACACGCTGAGAGTGCTCAGCTTCCTGAAGAACTCTCCAGACACCAGAGATTGACAGTACCAGTCTGATCTACAGAATCCAAAAACAAACAGGGAAGGTTTCAGATAAGCCAATGGCCAGGGGTAGGCGAAAGAACACTTCCAACATAAATCAGGACATCATGACTTCCCCAGCAAACCCCAAAATCGATGGATACTCCAATTCAGCAGAAGCACAGGAAAATGATTTTAAAGCCATGCTTGCCCAATTATTTGAGGCTCATAAGGAGGAAATGAACAAATCTTTCATAGAGTTGGCCAGTCAATTGGAGGTAAAGAAAGAAGAAATAGACAAAATCCTTAAAGAAACACAGGCAAACATAGCCAAACAAATAGATACACAAGTAGAGGAAAAATTAGTGGCATATAAAAAGGAAATGAACAAAGAAATAGAGGCCATCGTAGAGAGACAGGAATCCAAATTCAAACACATGAAAGAAATGGTGCAAGGCATGAAAACAGAATTAGAATCAATAAAGAAAACACAAAATGAGAAAACCCTTGAGCTGGAGAACTTGGAGAAAAGATCAGGAACCACAAAAGTATGCATCACCAACAGAATACAAAAGATGGAAAAGAGAATCTCTGGAGCTGAAGACACACTTGCAGAAATTGATACTTCTCTCAAAGAAAAAGAAAAATCAGACAAGTTCCAATCACAAAATATCCAAGAAATCAAGGATGCTATGACAAAACAAAATCTAAGAATAATAGGAATTTTGAAAAAGAAGACTCCAGGCTCCAAAGTCCAGAAAATATTTTCAAGAAAATCATAGAAGAAAACTTTCCTAACTTAAAGAAAGAGATGTCCATAAATATACAAGAGGGCTACAAAACTCCAAATAGACTAGACCAGAAAAGAACCACATCATGGCACATCATAGTCAAAACACTAAATCTACAGAGCAAAGATATTAAAAGCAGCAAGGGAAAAAGGCCAAGTATCATATGAAGGTAGACCTATCAGAATCACACCGGACTTCTCATCAGAAACTATGAAAGCCAGAAGGGCCTGGGCAAGTATCATGGAGACTCTAAGAGATCACAAATGTCAACCCAGACTACTATACCCTGCAAATCTTTCAATCAACATAGATGGAGAAAACAAAATTTTCCATGACAAAACTAAATTTATACAATATCTACACAGCAAACCAACCCTACAGAAGATACTAGAAGGAAAACTCCAATCCAATGAAAACAAATTCAACCAAAAAAACAGGACATACAGATAATGTCCCAACAAAAATGAAAAGAAAACAAGCAATAAAACAGGGTTAGATCACCGACTCCATTACAAAAGGAACTAACATGCATTGGTCACTATTATCTATCAATATCAATGGACTCAACTCACCAATAAAAAGACACAGGCTAACAGAAGGGTTACAGAAACAGGATCCAACATTCAGTTGCATCCGAGAAAAACACCTATGCAACAAAGATAAACACTACCTCAGAGTAAAGGGCTGGAAAACTGTTTTTCAAGCAAATGGTTCCAGAAAACAAGCTGGAGTAGCCATCCTAATATCTAATAAAATAGACTTTTAACCCAAGTTAATCAAAAAAGAAAAGGAGGGCCACTATATTCTCATCAAAGGAAAAATCTACCAAGAGGACATCACAATCTTGAATATCTATGCCCCAAATACAAGAGCACTGACATTTGTAAATGAAACATTATTAAAGCTTAAATCATACATTGATCCTAATACCTTACTAGTGGGAGACTTCAACACTCCACTCTCACCAAGGGACAGATCAACTAGACAGACACCAAATAGGGAAATAAAAGCATTCACAGAATCCCTAAATCAAATGGACCTAATAGATGTCTACAGATCATTTCACCCAAACTCAAAAGAGTACACCTTCTTTTCAGCACCGCATGGAACCTTCTCCAAAATAGACCATATAGTGGGTCACAAAGCAAGCCTCAACAGATACAAAAGGATTGAAATAATCCCTTGTATACTATCTGACCACCATGGACTAAAGATAGACATCAACAACAACAGAAACAACAAAAAGCTGACACGCACATGGAAACTGAACAACTTACTACTCAAAGACAGCTGGGTTAAGGAAGAAATAAAGAAAGAAATTAAATACTTCCTAGAATTCAATGAAAAGGAAGGCACAACATACCCAAATTTATGGGACACATTGAAAGCAGTGCTCAGAGGAAAATTTATAGCACTCAGTGCCTGCAAGAAGAAATTCGTAACATCACATACAAACAACTTAATGGCCCAACTGAAAAACCTAGAAAAAAAGAAGCAGATACACCCAAGAGGAGCAGACGGCTGGAAATAATCAAAATTAGGGCTGAAATCAATCAATTAGAAACAAATAAAACTATCCAAAGAATCATTGAAACAAAAAGCTGGTTCTTTGAGAAAATCAACAAGATAGACAAACCCTTAGCCAAACTAACTAAAAAGCAGAGAGAAACTATCCAAATCAGCAAAATCAAAAATGAAAATGGGGACATAACCACAGACACTGAGGAAATCCAAACAATTACTAGGTCACACTACAAAAGCCTATATGCCACAAAATTTGAAAATCTGAATGAAATGGATAATTTTCTTGAAAGATTCCATCTACCAAAACTAAGTCAAGATCAGGTAGAAACGCTAAATAGCACTATATCTCCCAAGGAAATTGAAGCAGTCATTAACAGTCTCCCCTCCAAAAAAAGCCCTGGGCCACATGGCTTCAGCGCAGAATTCTACAAGACCTTCACAGAAGTGCTAACTCCAATTCTTCTCAAACTATTCCACAAAATAGAAACAGAAGGAACACTACCAAACTCATTCTATGAAGCCACAGTCACTTTGATACCTAAACCACACAAAGATCCAACAAAAAAAGAGAACTTCAGACCTATCTCTCTTATGAACATTGATGCAAAAATACTCAATAAAATACTTGCAAACCGAATCCAAGAACATATGAAAGATATCATCCACCATGCTAAAGTAGACTTCATCCCAGGCATGCAAGGGTGGTTCAACATACGGAAATCCATCAATGTAATCCACCACATAAACAAACTGAAGGAGAAAAACCACATGATCATCTCCTTACATGCTGAAAAAGCATTTGACAAAGTCCAACACCCATTCATGTTTAAAGTCTTGGAGAGATGAGGGATACAAGGCACATACCTAAAGATAGTAAAGTCAATATACAGCAAGCCTGTAGCCAACATCAAACTCAATGGAGAGAAACTTAAATCAATCCCACTGAAATCAGGGACAATACAAGGCTGCCCATTGTCTCCATATCTCTTCAACATAGTACTTGAAGTCCTAGCCAGAGCAATAAGACAACTAAAGGAGATCAAGGGGATACAAATCAGAAAGGAAGAGGTCAAAGTGTCACTATTTGCAGATGATATGATAGTATACATGAGCGACCCCAAAAATTCAACCAGAGAACTCCTTCAGCTGATAAACACCTTCAGCAAAGTGGCAGGATACAAAATCAACTCAAAAAATTCAGAAGCCCTCCTGTATAACAAAGACAAAAAGGCTGAGAAAGAAATTAGGGAAACAACACTCTTCACAATAGCCACTAATAACATAAAGTACCTTGGGGTGACTCTAACCAAGCAAGTGAAAGACCTGTTTGAGAAAAACTTCATGTCTCTGAAGAAAGAAATCGAAGAAGATATCAGAAGATGGAAAGATCTCCCATGCTCATGGATTGGTAGGATTAACATTGTGAAAATGGCCATCCTGCCAAAAGCAATCTACAGATTCAATGCAATTCCCATCAAAATACCAACTCAATTCTTTACAGACCTTGAAAAAAAGATTCTCAGCTTCATATGGAGAAACAAAAAACCCAGAATCTCCAAAACGATCCTGTACAACAACAGATCATCTGGAGGAATCTCCATCCCTGATCTCAAGCTGTACTACAGGGCAACAGTAATAAAAACAGCATGGTATTGGCATAGAAACAGAAAGGAGGATCAATGGAACCGCATAGAAGACCCAGAAATTAGCCCACACACCTATGAATACTTGATATTGGACAAAGAAGCCAAATCCATTCAATGGAAAAAAGACAGCATCTTCAACAAATGGTGCTGGACCAACTGGATGTCTACATGCAGAAAAATGAAAATAGATCCATATTTATCACCCTGCACAAAACTAAAGTCAAAGTGGATCAAGGACCTCAACATAAAACCAGATACTCTAAATCATTTGGAAAAAAAAAGTGGGGAACAGCCTAGAACTCATTGGCAAAGGAGACAACTTCCTGAACAGAACACCAACAGCACAGGCTCTAAGAGCAACAATCAATAAATGGGACCTCATGAAACTGAAAAGCTTCTGTAACGCAAAGGACACTGTCATCAAAACAAAATGACCGCCTACAGATTGGGAAAGAATGTTCACCAACCCTTTATCTGACAGATGACTTATATCCAGTATATATAAAGAACTAAGGAAGCAGAAAAGCAACAAACCAAGTAATCCCATTATTAAATGGGGAACTGAGCTAAACAGAGAATACTCGAAAGAGGAACATGGAATGGCAGAGAAACACTTAAAGAAATGCTCTACCTCATTAGCTATTAGGGAAATGCAAATCAAAACGACCCTGAGATTTCACCTTACACCCATCAGAATGGCCAAGATGAAAAACTCAAGTGATTACACATGCTGGAGAGGTTGTGGAGAAAGGGGAACCCTCCTCTATTGGTGGTGGGAATGTAAACTGGTACAACCACTTTGGAAGTCAATCTGGTGCTTTCTCAGAAAATTAGGAATAGTGCTACCTCAAGACCCAGCTATACCACTCCTAGGTATATACCCAAAATTTGCTCAAGTACACAACAAGGACATTTATTCAACCATTTTTGTAGCAGCTTTATTTGTAATAGCCAGAACTTGGAAACAACCCAGATGTCCATCAACGGAGGAATGGATACAGAAACTGTGGTATTTTCCACAATGGAATACTACTCAGCAATCAAAAAGGAGGAAATCATTAAATTTGCAGGCAAGTGGTGGGATCTAGAAAAGATCATTCTGAGTGAAGTATCCCAGAAGGAGAAAGACAAACATGGTATATACTCGCTTATATAGACCTACAAGATATGATAAACATAATGAAATCTACACACCTAAAAAAGATAATCCAGAAAGTGGACACAGGCAAAGATGATCAATCCTCATTTAGAAAGACAAATGGGATGTGCATTTAAGGTATGACAGGAATCTACCGCAAAAGGCATTTGAAAGACTTTACCTAGAAGTGTTTCAAAGCAGACACTAAGACTCATAACCAAACCCTCGGCAAAGTGCAGGGAATCATATGAAAAAAAGGGGAGTTAGTATGATATGGAATAGATAGGACCTAATATATCCGGGCATAGGGTCTTTTCCGAGACTGACACTCAACCAAAGACCAACTATGGATATAATCTAGAACTTCTGCTCGGATGTGGCCCGTGGTAGCTCAGTAACCAAATAGTTTTCCAAAGTAAGGGGAACAAAGACTATTTCTAACAGGATCTCAAGGTCAGGCTCCTTGACTCCCCCCCCCACCAGGGGAGGAACAGTCCTGTTAGGTCACAGAGGAGGACTCTACAGCCAGCCCTGAAGATACCTGATAAAACAGGGTCAAATGAAAGGGGAGGAGGTCCTTCCCTATCAGTGGACTTGGAAAGGGGCATAGAGGAGACCAGGGAGGGAGTGTGGGGTTGGGGAGGGAATGAGGGAGCGGGATACAGTGGGGACACAGAGTTAACAAAATGTAACTAAAAAAAACCCAAAAACAAACAAACAAACAAACAAACAAACAAACTGATGCTTGAGCAAACGCAAAGACAGAGCTCTGCTGTGTATATTGGACCATATCAACACTCATGTTTTGATGGAGACTCATCATTGATAGCTCATTCCACAGAAAATTTGATTCTCAGGAGAGAAAACAACTGAAGGAGTCTGGCAGAGCATGAGTATGTGAGCTTTCTGCATACTACTCAGCTCTCTGTAAACCTCAGAAACACTGCAAGAAATGACACCAACTCGCTTAGAAATTCGATCTTTCAATTTTACTGTTGTCATTTTAAGAAATTAACTGACATTTTAAAAACCTCATTGAATTTCTGAATAAGTGTGTGGAGTCTTCAACAAGCATTTACATAATACTGACATTAAAATCATTCTCTTTAGGAAAGGATCCCCTGAGCACTGCTTTTAGATGTCCCAGCTCGAGAAGACAAAAATAATAATAAGGGACAATGGAAGTTAAGAAAGAAAAAGAAAGGTGCCTCATTTGAATCTAAGAGTCATTCCAACTCTTCACGGAAGACAACATTTGGAATATCAGCCAAAGTTTAATACATGTGTTGTACTGTTAAGATAAGCCAAACAAACAGCACCCAGCACCAAGCTGATGGAATGTGCGCTGGTTAATTCTGTGGAATGTGGCACACACACAACATTCCTTAAGAATGCCTTTTTGTACACATCTTGGCCGAGCAAAGACTGGGCTATGATCTATCTGAATCTGAGAGTTTAGATGCCTTGTGAAAGAAAAATGTAGTTACCAGTCCTGATAATATCTCTTAAATAATATGCTCATTTAAAAGTAATTTTTACCACAATTTCTGCATCCATTCTTCAGTTGAGGGACATCTAGGCTGTTTCCAGCTTCTGGCTATTACAAATAAAGCTGCTACAAACATGGTTGAGCAAATGTCCTTACTCTGTACTTGAGCCCCTTTTGGATATATGCCTAGGAATGGTATGGCTGGATCTTGAGGAAGCGCTATTCCTAGTTGTCTGAGAAGGTGTCAGATTGATTTCCAGAGTGGTTGTACAAGTTTACATTCCCACCAGCAGTGGAGGAGGGTTCCCCTTTCTCCACAACCTCTCCAGCATGTGTTGTCACTTGAGTTTTTCATCTTGGCCATTCTGATGGGAGTAGGGTGAAACATCAGGTTCAGGTCATTTTGATTTGCATTTCCCTAATGGGTAATGAAGTTGAGCATTTCTTTAAGTGTTTCTCTGTCATTTGATATTCCTCTACAGTGAGTTCTCTGTTTAGCTCTGTTCCCCACTTTTTAATTGGATTACTTGGTTTGCTGCTTTTCAGCTACACAATGGAATATTACTCTGTAATGAAAAATAAGAAAATCATGGAATTTGCAGGTAAATGGTGGGACCTGGAAAGGATCATCCTGAGTGAGCTGTCCCAGAAACAGAAAGACACACATGGTATATACTCACTCATATAGACATACAACATAGGATAAACCTACTAAAATCTGTACATCTAAAGAAACTAATCAAGAGAGAGGACCCTGACTAAAACACTCAATCCCCTTCCTGAAAGGCAAAGAGGATAGGCAGGCACCAGAAGAAGAAGAAAACAAGAAACAAACTAGGAACCTGCCACAGAGGGCCTCTGAAAGGCTCTGCCCTGCAGACTATCAAAGCAGATGCTGAGACTTATGGCCAACTCTTGGGCAAAGTGCAGAGAATCTTATGTAAGAAGTGGGAAATAGTAAGATCTGAAGAAGACAGGAGCTCCACAAGGAGAGCAACAAAACAAGAAAATTTGAACACAGGGGTCTTCCCAGAGACTCATACTCCAACCATGTACCAGGCATGGAGATAACCTAGAACCCCTGCACAGATGTAGCACATGACAGTTCAGTGTCCAAGTGGGTTACATAGTAATGGGAAGAGGGACTGCCTCTGACATAATCTGATTGGCCTGCTCTTTGATCACCTCCCCCTGAGGGGGGAGCAGCCTTACCAGGCCACAGAAGATGACTATGCAGCCACTTCTGATGTGATCTGATAGACTAAGATCAGAAGGAAGGAGAAGAGGACCTTCCCTATCAGTGGACTTGGGGAAGGGCATGCGTGAAGAAGGGGGAGGGAAGGTGGGATCGGGAAGGGAGGAGGGAGGGGCTTATGGAGGGGAATACAAAGTGAACAAAGTGTAATTAATAAAAGAGACAACATTCTATAACAAAAAAAGTAATTTTTTGAAAGTGTATGTGTACGAATGTGAGTCTAGGTGAATCTTTGTGCTCTACATGAGCACAGATGCCATCAGTGACAAAAAGAGGTAAAAGATCCCTTGAACTGAGTTACAGACAGTCGTGAGCTGACATATGGATGGCTGGGTATTGAAACTGTGTCCTCTCCAAGAGTTGTACTTCTGCCCAATATGGTACCTTTTTTTCTTTTTAATGATAATAATAATAATAATAATAATAATAATAAAACCTGGGAGGGACTGTTTGCAACAGTTTTCAAAATTCAGGAATGGCCTGGAAATAATTCCTGCAAGTACAAGAGACTAAAGGAGAATTTTAACTTATTACCTTTTTTTTTTTATTTTAACAAGTACTCACACTTTATTTGTGTGATGAGGATAGATTTCTTTAAATAAACTAAAATATTGCTAAAATACTTTTCTTGGATATCACAGGAATTCCTTGTCAAATATAAATATTAAAAAAGAATAGTTTTTAACAACCCATAGTGCTTTTAAAATCTATGGAGTTAGTCTGATGGGGAAAGGATAGGAGCTCCACAAGGACCAAATTTATATCTGGGCACAGGGTCTTTTCTGAGACTGACATTCAACCAAGGACCATGTATGGATATAACCTAGAACCTCCACTCAGATGTAGCCTGTGGTAGCTCAGTAACCAATTGGTTTCCCAAAGTGAGGGGAACAGGGACTATTTCTAACAGGAACTCAATGACTGGCTCTTTGGTCTCCCCACCCCCGAAGGGAGGAGCAGTCCTGTTAGGCCACAGAGGAGAGCTTTGCAGCCAGTCCTGAAGATACCTGATAAAACAGGATCAGATGAATGGGGAGGAGGTCCCCCCTATCAGTGGACTTGGAAAGGGGCACGGTGGAGATGAGGGAGGGAGGGAGGGACTGGGAGGGAATGAGGGATCGGGACATGGCTGGGATACAGAGTTAATAAAATGTAACTGATAAAAAATAAATAAATAAAAAAAAAAGAAAAAAAAAAGAAATTATTTAGCATTGATCATTACACAAACCCGTTATGTGACATTAAAAGCACTGGCTCATTCATTAAGAACAGGCCCTAAACCTGAACCCTACAGTCTGCATCTATCTTCTGTGCCTATGACAGCTCACAAATACACATTGTCCTTTTGTAGGGAGTTTAATACACATCTACATAAAACATTCCTTCTTATGAATATGAATAAAGCGTATTCCCCAGGTGCTAAATTTATTGTTTATCAAAAGATTATTCATATATAAGAAAGGCTTAGTACTACCTTGTATGAGTTCTTGTCAGCAAATACTGTTAGTCTATACTAGATAAACTGTATAGAAGTTGCATGTCTCCTAATTGAATTTCATAGGCACAGTCTTAAACCCTGGGCCAGCTTTCTAGCATACAACACAAAACTTATAATCATATCTTAGTAGCTAGTTCGCAGAAAGACTTTGTATTGCATTGATCATTAGATTAGAAATTTAAAAGAACATATAACCAAAATCTCTCATCCTTTCTCCAAATGATCTTTGACTGGAAAAAAAATCTTCTAGTGTTTCTATATTTTTAGCTTAAACCACATTTCACTGTCTTAGTATGAACTGAAAAATTATAAAAAAAATCATCTCATTTTCCAGCATTTAATATTGAAAAAGAAAAGTTGGCGAGTACATAATATACACTCTGCTTTAGCTACTTTGTATGATGTGCCCACATTGTACCTGAAACTAGTGAAAATGAATCCAAAGATAAATAGACCAATGCATCTAAATTCAGGAGAGAATCCCATACCCCAGCTGTTCTGGAATTCATAGAGCTTCTTAAGATGTAAGATAAATACAGAAACATCCTTTGATCCTTTGACAAAGTCTTAAGTATAATATGCCAAGGGTGGTACAGTCAGAAAGATGCTCAAAATGTTTAATGCATGAAGCTTTTTCTTTTAGCTTTTTGGGGGCACTATGCTATAGAAATCACATACTAATTAACAGAATTAAATTTAATAAATACTCACTGATCTCATAGAAACATAAGTGATATACTAACCACCAGGAATTAAAATATGAAAGAATATACTTTGATCCATTTTCAGGTATCATTTTATAACACCAACTGACTCAGTCTGTAATATGCACGATTTAGACTTTACAATAATCCATACCAAATACAGGGGGCAGGGAATTGTAAAGTTTTGTCTCCTTTGTGGAATTGGCTGACTGGAGAATGTATTTAAGAATTATTTTTTGTCTGTTCCTATCTTTGGAATCTTTCACATGTTATAGCTCTGAGAAAATATTTCACAAACAAATTCTAAACTATCATTACTGTAAATTCATTTTTAAATTTTAATGTGGAAATTAACATGATTAATTTTCACCTTTAAAGGAAAATGTCCACATGAAGGTTTCAAGGTTCATAAATTAAAAATTGTTTTATATCTGTCATATTAACAGAAAGACTTAGGATCATGTAAAAGCCTTCTAAAGATATATGTAGATTCATATATGAAATGTGGAGATATAGATAGATAGGTAGATAGATACCCACATTTCATGTTGCCTTCAATAAAGATAATACTCAGGTAGTTTAGCTATATATTTAATCTTAAGTGCAGGCTATTTTTCTAAAATAAAGAACCTTGGGAATTACTTGTCATGGATGTGTCTGATTAAAAATAAAGAAGGTTCATGCATTACAGAATGATTAGTACAGGGAGAAAGTTAAAAAAAAGTAAAATGATAAAAGGATATTTTCTTTGGCCACAGTAGTCTTGATAGTCTTTCATCCTTAGTGTAACAGAATAATAGAAAATTGCATGAAGATATTCTTCTTCAGCTTTTAGCTATTGGTCCTTTGATCTCTGGAGTGTGTATTAAATTTTCCAATTTAAAACATGCTAAATAACTTATAGAAAATAGCAATGGCTGTACACACTGACTATTACTTCTGAAATCTGATTGTATTTCAAAAGATGCTTTTCCATTCAAAGCAAGTGTGTCCACTTAAAATATGTATTTAATTGAATTTTTAATTTAATCAACTCGAAGCTATGAATTTAGTGTTCATGAAAGAAAGAGATTAAACATGAATAGAGAGAGGAGGTCCCCATCTTGCCTTGCCGGTACCTTTCAGATTTCACCTGAAGGGGCCACCCTCTAGTTTTCTGAACAATGCTTTCCACATGGTTATTAAATCCCATGGACAACAAAATAATAGGCCAGTGGATTTCACTTAGGACTTTCTTTAGCTCATTAAGTCTTGGGGTTTTCTTATGGAAAGTCAAACATGCTGTGTTTTTCTTACAATAGGGCAGTAAGTATACTGAGTCTGATTTAAAAAAAAAAGAACTACTACATATATCAAGTTGTAATTGTGACTTTAAAAACATCTTTTTTTCATAAAGAAAATAACTAAAATACTCTCTAAATGCTCGAAAGATGTCTTGTAGAAGTTCAGGGATTAAAATAAATTTACACAGAGAAATTAGTATTCAGAGGTAACTGTTAGTTACATAGATACAAACTTTATGGTCCACCATGGGAAAAAAACATTAATTAAACTAAGGTTCATAAAATTATTCATTAGTCTGTTTGAGTTACATGATGTAATATTGCCTTTCATTTTTAAAAGAATTGTTTGACTTTGAAGGTAATTACATAAGCTTTCATAACCTCTTTCAATAATCAACTTTTGTAAGATAAATGTTGGCAAGGAATGAAGTACGAAATATCTTTTCTTTAGATAATGAACAAATATTGCATTGCAACTGATTTTGCCATTTTAACATTCTGTCATTTAAATACAGAATTAATTATTCTGACACCATCAAGGGAGAGAAGAAACAAGTATAAATTATGAGACACATGCTAGCATTGAGCCCTTCTATTGCAAAATCAATTAGATTTTAATGAAACTACTCCACATCAGCCATGTAAAAAGTCCAGCTGCCAGGGAGATAAAGTGTCAGAAACTATCAGTGAAGAACAAGCAATCAATGAAATGTTAGTGGGAAAACAAGCTTTCCTCTGTATCTTCAACTATGCAAACAACAGCAATTTCAAAAGCAACTCTGCCGATAATGACACAAGAGCAGAGCTGATTGCTCCCCCTGCCTGTGCAGAAAGCTTCAAAGTTGGTTGATTATGGATAATCACTCTATTCATGAGGTAATGTTGACTCCTTTTGATTTGTATTTAACCTTATCTTAGAAAATGTATAATTATCAAATAATATAATCTCACACACTTCAAACACTTACTAAATTCTTTTGTTGCAATTGGATGAAATAACTACACTATCAACAACTATTTCAAAGTTACCACAACAAACTTTGGTGATTGATAAGGATTAGTCATTGTAAGTATGTAATGCGTTAAATACCAAAGATTAAGTTTATCAGTTCAGATAGGCTATGGTCACATAAGGGTAGAGGAAAAAAAGCCAGGAACAGTTTGGTATGCATGATACTTAACCACATTTTTTATTATTCAAAAAATTCAGAGAAATCAACCAATGTATCATGAATTTGGATGTGAGAACTTAAAATGACAAAAGTTTGTGTTTCAGGTTTAGATGTCTCATTTCAAAGACGATGTGACTCAAACCTTAAGAAATGTTGTAAGTTTTGCTTGAGCGATGCAGCCAAGGTGAGAATTGTGTCCACCAAGTCTAGAGTAGTAGGCTTTACTTCTACATTGTCTTTTTGGAGTTTGATCATCATCCTTAACATCCATTGTTGCTATTTAGCCAAAGAGCAAAGAACTGTGATACACTCATAACAGCTCCACTCAGTTCTTGGCAGCTCATTTTACATTCTAGAAGTGACCTAGAAATGCTAATTATTTGTTAGACAAGAAGTTTGTACCTACTAAGTTTCAAGCTAAGCCTATCACTGTTTTCTATTACCTACTTTGCAAAGTAGTTTATATTGATACTATTTTTGATTATATATATAATTTTAATATATATATTAAAGTTTTAATAAATATATATATAATTTTCACTGCAATGGGTTAGGGCGTCCACAATTTATCTGTTACAGTGGGACTTGGAGACTAGACTTGTATATACTCGCTGTGTAATGGAAGATGAAACAGGGTACTTTATTTTTACATGCAGCAATGGAGTTGATACTGCAGAAATAAATGCTACTCTTTTCAAAAAGAAGACAATTTGAAAAGCACGTTCTTGACAAGCAGTGAAACAAATATTATTTAGTTATTCATGATGGGGTAGAAACTTCTGATTTCTGAAGTGATTTAATGATATCTCTGTGAAGCCATTATTAGTAAAGTTCAGAAACAATGTTTCAGAAGTATATGAGAAGAATTAGGCTAGGAAGATATCCTTCTTCTCTGTCTGTTTAAAAATCATAAAGGTAATGTCCAGAAGACAATACAGTAGTCTAGCACTAATATCTGGGAAAAACAAGTAAAATGAATCCATAATGGAGAAATTTAATTTTTTTTAATATTTTACTCATAATTAATTTTTAGCAATGTGAGGGATTGACAAGAGGCCTGTTTATATTCTAGCCCCTCTCTTACACAACTACAGTCATAGGATGACAAAGTGAGTCAATCATTTTGCAAACCATCCGCATGATTATATTTTTATGTTAGGTACAGAAGCAACTAATACATTCTCATTTGATTTTGCCTGATTGAATTGGGATGTTTTGTTACCAGTTCCTACCAATAAGATACAAAGGGAAAGCATATAAAGCATGCTCTTCCTTAGGAATGACATTGTGTAATTAGAAGTGTATCACTTATTTTCCCTCTGAGATGATAGCTACTATGTGGTCACAATATTGTTAAGTGTTCTGCCATTAATTTAAACCTCTAGGAATGATTCTCAAGACATCTTGTAAATGCTGTCAAGAAGCTCCATTGAGTCTTATGAATCATATGTAAGACCAAATAGAAAAACTTTCTTTGTTCATCACTTCTTCATAATGTATATTTATTTATTTGTTTGGGAACCTGAAGATCATGTTAATGTTGCTTTACAAGAAACAAACAACAAACAGGGCATGAAGGCTGTAATATCTACATCTGACCAGAGAAAGAGAATAGAGGGCTGGGGGTATGATTATGCCTTTTTTGTGTTAAGCTGACATGGCAATTACACACATGGTAGCAGACAGATAGATGGGGGGAAGGTGATGTGGGGAGCTTTAAAGAAAGAATGAGGAAGACCAGCACACCAGAGAAGGCATACTTAGGATGTGGCCAGCATCCAAAAGAGAGAGACAGAGAAGAAGAAAAAGAAAGTTAAGACATTTTAGCCAGAGTCCGAATGGCAGGTATAATATCTTGTGCCAAGGAGAAGTATTTCCAGCAAAGAAAAGTACATTATCTCATTAAAGGTAAAATTATTCTACCTATTTCTTTACTATGACTTAAAGTAAACCTGCCTTCATGGGTGTGATGCCACCTTTCTTGAGGGTGATACCTCAACCAGGACATAGACCCACCTAGCTTATAAGAACAAAATGTATACACTCAATCAAAGTTTATTTAATGGTCTGACTTCTTTCCAAGTTCTATGTAAATATTACACAGTGATAAAGATATTTTTTTTATTTTCAGGATAATTAACTTCCTGGTTACTCAATAATCTTTTTTAGAGACTTCCTAATGTGGTTAAAGAGGTTAAAAAGGATACTATCTTATCCCTTGCACTCCATGGTCAATTAAGTCAATTAGCTCTCATCAGGACTGGCTGCAGTGTCTTCCTCTGTGGCCTGGTAAGGCTGCCCCTCCCTCAGGAGAAGGTGATCAAAGAGCCAGGCGGTAAGTTCATGTCAGAGACAGCCCCTTACTAGGGAACCCACTTGGACACGGAGCTGCCATGGGTTACATCTGTGCAAGGGTACTAGGTTATCTCCATGAATGGTCCTTGTTTGGAGTAGTCTCAGAAAAGACCCTTGGGCCCAGATTTTTTGGGTTCTGTTGCTCTCCTTGTGGAGCTCCTGTTCTCTCCAGGTCTTTCTATCACCCCCTTATTTCATAAGATTCCCTGCACTCTGCCCAAAGTTTGGCTATAAGTCTCAGTTTCAAAATGGCCAGATTTTGACTTAAGCACAAGTTCAAGCAAGGTAAGTCAGGATTATATTGCATCAGTAAAAGTGTATTTACGGGCTGGAGAGATGGCTCAGAGGTTAAGAGCACTCACTGTTCTTCCAAAGGTCCTGAGTTCAGTTCCTAGCAACCAACCACATGGTGGCTCAAAACCATCTATAGTAAGATGTGGTGTGAATGCAGGATGTTGTATACATAATAAATAAATCTTTTTTTTTTTTTTTAAAAAGAGTGTATTTACTTCAGTATAAGTAAAAGGAATAGAACTTTGTGTTCTATTTTTGTGACTCAAGCCTCATACCTCATACAAATGTCAGTGTAAAGGAAGAGAACACTTCTTTACACAATAAAAATCACCTTTGGGGTCAGACATAAACAGTCATTAAGTCCCCCCCCCCCGAAAAAAAAAAAGCTCAGGGCCAGATGGTTTTAGCATAGAATTCTACCAGACATTAAAAAAAGAACTAGTACTAATACTCCTCAAACTATTCCACAAAAGAGAAACAGAAGGAACATTACCAAACTCATTCTCTTAAGGAACAGTCACCCTGATACTTAATAACACAAAAAAAAATCATCAATGAAAAACATTTTCAGACCAATTTCACACATGAACATTGATGCAAAAATACTCAATGCAATACTTGCAAACCAAATTCAAGAACACATCAATTACTTCATGCATCATGATAAAACAGTCTTTATCCCAATGATACAGGGATGGTTCAACATATGAAAATCCATTGATGTAATTCACAATAAAAACAAACTCAAAGAAAAAAATGCATAATCATCTCATTAGATGCAAAAAAAAAAGCCTTTGACAAAATCCAACACCCCTTCATGATGAAAGTCTTGGAAAGATCAGGAATATAAGGCCCATACCTAAACATAATAAAGGGTAAAAGGGTAAATAGCTAAAACAATCCCACACAACACAAGAACTTCTGGAGGTATCTCTATCCCTGACTTCAAGCTATACTACAGACAAATAGTAATAAAAACCGTCTGGTAGCAACATAGAAATAGACTGTTTGAAGAATGGAATAGAATCAAAGACCAAGAAATAAACTTACATACCAAGGGAAATTTGATTTTTGAAAAAGGAGCCAAACCATAAAGTAGAAAAAACAAATGGTGCTGGTCTAACTGGATGTCTACATGTAGAAAAATGCAAATAGATCCATATTTATTACCCTGCACAAAACCCTAGTCCAAGTGGATCAAAGACCTCAACATATAACTCCAGATACACTAAATCAATTAGAAGAAAGTGTGGGGAAGAGCCTCTAATTCCTTGGCACAGGGGAGAACTTCCTGAACAGAACACCAACAACTCAGGCTTAAAATCAACAATTAATAAATGGGACCTCTTAAAATTGAGAATATTTGTAAGGCAAAGAACACTGGCAATAGAACTAAATGACAGCCTACAGACTGGGAAAATAATTACACCAGTCCTACATCAGACATAGGGCTAATATCCAAAATATGTAATGAACTCAAGAAATCAAACACCAATAAACAAAATAAAGCAATTAGAAATGGGACACAGTACTAAACAGATAACAGAAGAATCTCAAGAGAGGAATCTCGAATGGCTGATAAGCACCTAAAGAAATGCTCAACTTCTTTAATAATCGGGGAAATGCAAATCACAACTCTGAGATTTCATCTCACACTGGTCATAATGGCTAAAATCAAAATCTCAAGTGACAGCTCGTGCTCTACAGGATGTGAAAAAAGGGTAACACTCCTCCATTCCTGGCAGGAGTGTAAACTTGTGCAACCACTGTGGAAATCAAGCCAGCACTTTCTCAGAAAATTGGGAATAGCCCTACCCCAATACCACTCCTTTGTATATACCCAAAAAGAGGCTCTACCATACAACTTGGACACTTGCTCAGCTATGTTCAAAGTAGCCTTATTCATAATAGCCAGAATCTAGAAAAAAAAAAAAAAACCCTCGATGTCCCTCAAATGAAGAATTGATAAAGAAACTGTGGCACATTTACACAATGGAATTCTACTTAGCTGTTAAAAACAAGGAAATCATGAATTTTTCATGCAAATAGATGGAATAGAAAAGATCATCCTGAGTGAGGTAACCGAGAAGCAGAAAAATGTGCATGGTATGTATTCACTTATAAGTGGATTTTAGCCATATAATACAGGATAAATCACAGACCCAAAGAAGATAAGTAACAAGGAGCTTCCAAGGGAGGATGCATAAATCTCACTATGAGGGGGAAATAGAAGAAATATGGGTAGTGTTTGAAAAGAGGGAATAAGGTAGGATAGGGGGCACAGAGAAATATGGGGGTGGAGATCAGACCTGGACAGAGCAAAGAGGAGAGGACAAAAGACAGTGGAGAAGAGAGAAACTGAGTGAGGGGGCATCTCTGTGACAAGCTGGAGACCAAAATCAGGGTGGGCTCCTTGGAGGCTATGATAGAGACTCAAGCATTATCTCATAGTAGCAGGGGCCATAGAGATTGAAGAGGACAGCCTCTAACTAGATAAGTCCCTTGCTTTCCTACAGGAACATCAAACCACTCACAAAAACTTCAACCCAAAATTTGCCCTGCCTACAAGATATGCAGGGATAAAGATTGGACCAGAGACTGAGCAAATGTCCAACCAAACACCTGGCCCAACCAAAGACCCACTCTATAGGAGAGTGCCAATCCCTGACACTATGAAGGATGCTCTGCTACACTTGCAGACAGGAGCCTATCAAGTTGTCCTCTGAAAGGCTCTATCCAGCAGCACATCAAACAGATGCTGAGGGAGGAAGGGTCAGACAGAGAGGTGAGGAGGGATTGGGCTACAATCAGAATATAAAGTGATTAAAAGTAAAACCTGATATATTAAATTTAAGAGAAGAGAAAGTGAGGATGCCTATCATATATCTACATGGCAGTATATGTATATAACATGTGTAAATAGAGACTGACAATCACTTCAAGCCTTATACTTATCCATTATCTACTGTATCAATCATGCTAAACTTAAAGACTTACTGATCCTATATAAAGCTGCCTCCTCTGTTTACCTTCACCAGTACCATTTTCCACACTTCAGCTAAAATTTCTTTTTTCTGATTTGTATTAAGACTACTTAATTATTTGCTGTTATTCACGAAAGTAATGATTTTACATTTGCATGTTTATAACAATTATTTTTCTGCATATTCAACTAATATTTCTTATTTTTAAAGCTTTATTGAATTTTCTGTATTGTGTGTTCACCTGAGTTGACCGGATGTGCTTGAATATTCAGCCAAACATTATCCTAAATGTTTCCATAAAGTTATTTTTGGAAAGCATTTTCATTTAAATTATAATTCTGAGTAAAATAATTTTATCTCCCTCAATAGAGGTTGGCCTTAACCAATCTTTTAAAGGTCTTACAAGGATAAAACTTTAACTCTTCTTTTAAAAACCTTGTAATTGAAACTTTGGCTTTCAGCTTAATAGCAGATGCAAGGATTCAGACTTAAAGTAAGATGCAAGCATGTGTGTGTGTGTGTGTGTGTGTGTGTGCCTTCATTATCACATGGCCCAGATCCCCTCTCTATCAACTATCCTTATACTTTTTATTCATTACTTCTCTGTCTGTCTGTTTGTCCATCCATCCATCCATCCATCCAATCACCTATCTACCTACTGACCTGTTCCTATTGTTTTTCAACATGGGAAAGCTCTAAAACAACAAATTTATAAAGCTTCACCCTCTTTCTTTCCAATAATTTGTGTTGCTTATTTGTGGTACTGGCTTTAACTGCAGTTCTACAATTGCAATAGTTGATGGTATCCTCTCCTGTGAGAAGAACAGACTTATTTTGTTAATCTGTCTTTCTCTAAGTGGATGTTTAGAATTCTTCTCTTTTGTTTGGTTCTTATGAACAAAGTATAAGGACTATTGTAGAACTTCAGTTTATTGAGCTTTAACAGGAGAATTTTTTCTATGTAACATACTTTAAAATTGATCCACTTGTTTTTAAAGTATGTGGCTATTCAGATTTTCAAGAAAGTGTCCATTTTTACATAATAATAATAAAAATTTAGAAGTTGCTTATTTATATTGCACTGAGAAGAGCATAGATTTTCATAAGTGTGTGTTATGATGTGCTATTTCACTTAAGCAGATCTAGTAGTAAAAATATTAAATAAATATCATTCCAAATCACATTGTTTTATTGTTGACGGTTTAAAAAGCTTTCTATGAATTGGTTTATGTACCGAGTAGATTTTATCTTTTAACAAATTATTTAGCTATTCACAATCATAGCTCCCTCCCTCCTCTCCTCCTGGTTCCTCTCCTCTGTCTCAACTCTCTCTCCATCCTCCCTCCACTGCCCCTCAGAAAAGAAGAGCCCTCCACACCCCTACCAAACCCACCACAGTAAGTCCAGTCTCATCAGGACTATGTACTCCTTTCACAGTGTCCTGGTAAGGCAGCTCTGCCAGGGGGAAGTGATACAAAACCATGCAACAGAGACTATGTCAGAGACAGCCCCAACCTTTCTATGGGACCCATATGGAGGCTAAGCTGCCCATTGAATATACATGTGTAGGGGGCCTAGGTCTAGTCCATGCAAAGTCCTTGGTTGGTGCTTCTGAATCTAAGTAGTTGAGACTGTTGGTCTTCTTGTGGAGCTCCTGTCTCCTCTGGGTTGTTACATTTCCTTACTCCCCACATACCACCCTACCTCCCCCTCCCCACTTTTCTACAAGGCTCCCTATACTCCATCCTAAGTTTGGCTGTGACTTTCAGTTTCTGTTTCAATCCATTGCTGGACAAAGTCTCTCAGAGGACAGCCATGTTGGGCTCCAGTCTGCAAACACAGTAGAACTTCATCAACAGTGTCAGGGGTTGTCTCTCTACCATGGAGTGGGCCTCAGATTGGGCCAGGCATTGGTTGCACACTCTCTCCTTCTTTGCTTTATCTTTATCCCTGTACATTCTGTAGGCAGGGTAAATTCTGGGTGGAAGTGTTTGTAGGTGGGTTGGTGTTTCTTTCCTCCACCTGGAGTCCAGTCTGGTTAAAGGCTGGCCTCTCCAGTAGCCATGACCTCTATCAGTAGGGGTCTTAGCTAAAGTCACCCGCATATTCTTCCATGAGCCCACCCTGTTGCAGTTCTACAGCTTGTCTGAGATGTCTTCATTCATGGTTTCTCCTCTCTGAAAGCTCTCTGACTTCCTGTGCTTGCTCACCCTACATCTGACCCCACCCTCATTTCCCTCAGTTCCCTCTCCTATCCTGTTTCCTCTCTTCAACTACTTCTGCTGACTGTTCTATTTCACCTTCTGAACAAGACTCGAGCACCCTCCCTTGAATCCTCCTTGTTACTTAGCTTCTTTGGGTCTGTGAATTGTAGTATGGTTATCCTGTACTACATGGCTAATATCTGCTTATAAGTGAGTATAGACCACATGGGGTTTTCTGGGTCATGGTTACCTCACTCAGGATGGTCTTTTCTAGTTCCACCCATTTACCTGCAAATTTCATGATTTCTTTGTTTTTAGTACCTGAGCAGAATTCCATCATATAAATGTACCACAGTGAGGGACCTCTGGGTTGTTTGCAGTTTCTAGCTATTATGAATAAAGCTGCACTGAACATAGTTGAGCAAATGTCCTTGTTGTATGCTGGAACATCTTTTAAATGAATATACAGCAGGGTCTAAAATGTGGAAAGGGAAGAGAGAAATGTTATTACATCTAACACCTTTAAAATGCTTGTACGTCTGAAATAGAATTCATACATTAATGCATATCAAAATGTTCAACAGCAGTGTTCATCAGGGAAACATAGTCAGGAAACAAAATCGACCTATTAGAATTGCTACTATTAAGAAAATGAAATCGTATCAGTAAGAATGTGGGAAATGGGGAACTCCTGAATATTGTAAGCATGCATTCCAATTATTATAGTCATCATATGTAATGTTACGAAGTTCTTAAAACTTTCTACATATATTTGTTGATTCATTTCTGGGACAAAATATTATTCTCTATCTTGAAGAATTGTTTAATATTTGTTTTCTTGAATTAATTTGCACTGTTATATTATAATATGAAGTTTCTTGTTTTGGTATTGATGAGAAGTTTAATTTTTATTTAATTCATTTTTGGGAATGTGTGTAACTGTAATTTAAGTCACTTCTACATCTTCTTCTCTTTCTACCAAATCTTCCCATGTTTACCTCCCATTTCCTCTCATCAAATGCATGGCCTGCTCTTTCATTACTGTTGTAATGGTACTTGTATGCACACATGCTTGCACACACATAATATCTGATGAGTCTATGTATCTGGGTGCTTGAAAAGAATGATTCTCCCTCTTTCTGTATCTAGTAATTTTCTATAGTTTCTCATCTAGGGTGAGATTTCACATAGGCAGAGAGATTTTCCTCAATTATTTTGAAATGTCAACTGGTGATGTCATCATGCAAATCATGTTTTGGCTACTATACTGCTCCATTTCTTAAATGCAACTTCTCTGTTGTGCATAGAATACACTCCTTAGCAGAAGATGCCCTAGTCCTCCAGTTCTTAAAATCTTCCCCTCTTCCATGATGTTTTGTGAGCCTCAGGCGTTGGGGTTTTATGTAGATGTATTAAGCAAGGTTTGACACCCCCCTATCAGTTGTTTTCAGCATCCCCCTATCAGTTGTTTGAGCAGTTGTGAATTTCTGCAGTAGCTTAATTTTGCTGCAAAAAAAAAAAAACTGTGTATGGATATGGTATATTTGTAGGAAGTTAAACTGGCCATCAAACTTATCATTTCAGTAGATTCTCCATCCAAACTCTTCACATTCAAGTATTTATATTGGAAAGTGTTGTCATTGTGTATCATATAGACGATGTAAGCTGACATCATTGAGTTTTTGATTCAATGTCCGTTACCAAAATTATCATGCTAACTATAATCTTAGCATAGAGACCAAACAGTCATGTCTTTTTGACTTTTGCATATTAGTGTTTGCCATTATGCTTTTCATTCCAAAGGATGCTTTGTATTTAGTGTTTATTTTTCTATATTGGCCAGCATCAATGATTCTTAAGTGTCAGTAAGTCAAAATATGAATCATAAACTGTTTAATATGTATTTTCTATGTGTATTTCCTTAATCTCTTTGCATTTAGAACTTGCTTTCTTCGGTGAACTGTATTGACAAGATCTGCAGTGGTGATGGATAATCCATGTGATGCATGTTCATTCATATTTCATTTAATATTGCAATGACTCTTGAGGATGGAAAAAATCCTATTTTAATGGCATATAAAATACAGATGTGTCTATTCTGCTCCCAGAATACTTGGGAGAAACATAGCTCATACGATTGTGGTGTTCCCTAGTCTAGTAGATATAAGTGCTTTTCCAACACATTAAAAATTCTTCTCTAATGTAAGGAAGTGTCTTCAGATAAACAATAATGTGCTTTGAAATACTAAGGGTACGGTTTGGGACTTTACAATTTTAATCCCATTTTCAGATTAATTATTATAAATCCTTCATAGCATTACATTGTCTACCTAAATAAACTTTTACAGCTATAAAAAATGAAAATTCACATTATCAAGATATTATCTCAGATCAAAAATAATTACATAAGGAAAGAGTCACAAAATCGCTTTAAAATGCATATAAATTTTATTTGTATTGTAATCACTGAAAGCTCCACAAAAATAGCCCATGGGAAATAACTGTACCAATGTGGAGCAGAGCTATGTAAGTCATTTGGACAAACTTTTAATGGTAAGTTTTTAAACTTGAAAATATTTTAACATTTTATGATTGACAGAAAATCAAATTTTATGTTATATATTAAAATAAATATAAAGCCTTATTTTAGATAAAAATACCTCCCATCTGCATCTCATTAACATTCATAGTGAAAGTATTTTAATCAAAGCAGAAATACAATATAAACTAATACTATCCCCATGATCATTTAAATTATGTCAGTATAAAAATGGTATCATTATCTCTAAATTATCTGATAATTATTACTATCTAGAAAAGGCTATAATGAAAGAACATGATTTACATTTATATCATGGCATTATTAGTTGCATATTCACAAGAAAATACTTTTCAGAGATTAAAATATACAAAGTAAATAAATTATAATTAAAAATAAAAACAGAAAAATAAAAAAGAAAAAATTATAAATGGTTCAATCATTTTATATACTAACTTTCAGTTTGTTAAAAAAAACAGAAAAAGGACATTCAGGATGGGTTCTGATTTTTTTTTTTTTTGAGTTAATTTTGTATCCAGTTACTTTGCTGAAGGTGTTTATCAGCTGAAGGAGTTCTGTGGTAGAACTTTTAGGGTCACTCATGAATAGCACCATATCATCTACAAATGCTGATATTTTGAATTCTTCCTTTCCAATTTGTATCCTCTTGACCTTCTGTAGTTGTCTTATTGTTGTCGCTAAGACTACAAGTACTATGTTGAAGAGATAGGGAAAGCGTGGGCAGCCTTGACTTCTCCCTGGGTTCAGCAGGACTGATTTAAGTTTCTCTCCGTTTCTTTTGACATTGCTGTATATTAGCTTTACTTGTAACCCTGAACTCTCCAAAACTTTAAATGTGTTTGCTCAGCTATACTCAGAGCAGCTTTATTCATAATGGCCAGAATCTGAAAACAACCTAGATGTCCCTCAACTGAGGAATGGATACAGAAAGTGTGGTACATTTACAAAATGGAATACTACTCAGCAATTAAAAACAAAGAAATCATAAAATTTGCAGGCAAATGGTGGGAACCAGAAAAAATCATCCTGCTAACCCTCACTCAGCAAAAAGACACATTCAGCAAAATATTCATCTATATACTCACTTATAGGTGGATATTAGCTGTATAGTATAGGATAAAGATTCTAAGATCTATAGTCCTAGAGAAGCTAAACAACAGGGAGGACTCTAGGGAAGATACTTAATCCTCATTCAGGGGTGCAAATGGGATGGATATCAGAAGTGGGAGAAGGCTGGGAACCAGACAGAAACCCTCCACAGAGGACCTTTGAAAGACTCTACACAGCAGGGTATCAAAGCAAATATTGAGACATAATTCTGGGCAAAGTGCAGGAAACCTTATGGTAGAACCGGGAGATACAAAGACCTGGAGGGGACTGGAGCTCCACAAGGAGATCAACAGAGGCAAAAAATCTAGGCCAAGGGGTTCCTGCAGAGACTGATGCATCAACCAAGGACTATGCAAGAAAAGGACATAGACTCCCTGCTCAGATGTAGCCCATGGGCAGCTCAATCTCCATGAGGGTTCTCATTAAGGGGAGCAGGGGCAGTCATTGGAATGAACTTGGTTGCCTGCTCTCTGATAAACTACCCCTGGCCATGTGGCCTTACTAGGCCATAAAGAAAGAGGATACAGACAGTCCTGATGAGACCTGATAGGCTAGGGTCACATAGTAAGGGAGGAGGACCTTCCCTATCAGTGGACTAGGGTTGGGACATGAGGAGGAAGAGAATTGGAGTGTTGGACCTGAAGGAAATGAGGGAAGGGGTTGTGGCCATATACAAAGTGAATAAATTGTAATAAATAAAGAAAAATATAAATCTTAAAAAATGAAATAAGACATTCAAGTAAAATCTCTCAAAATGTTTACAGCCTTAATTCTACATTTCTTCAAGTGTAACCAATGTAATAACTGAGTTTCTCACTTTCTACAACACTCTGATCTTTATATTTCTATGAACAGATTTGCTCTGTTGGGTCAATTTATTCTATACATACACACACATATATTTATGTTTAAGAATATTCCTTGAGGGGGGCTGGAGAGATGGCTCAATGGTTTAAGAGCACTGTCTGCTCTCCCAAAGGACCTGGGTTCAATTCCCAGAACCCACATGGCAGCTCACAACTGTCTGTAACGCCAATTCCAACGGATCTGACACCTTCATACTAGTGCACATAAAATAAAATTAAATAAATTAAAAAAAAGAATATTCCTTGAACATATGTTTTTCATTTAAAAAGAGAGTAAAAACATGGATTTTTCATAAACAATATAATGATTTGTTTTTATAGATGTGGTTAACAAGTTTACTTGAAAAAATTCTTTGTATTTTCTGTAAATATAAAAAAGTAAGTTGTCCCTATCATATTCAAAACATTCTATAAAACATACCAACATTTAGAAAAGGTGCCATTATTTAACATAGCAGATAGGTCTGTATTTTGCTACATTGTGAAATAAATTATTTGGAAAAAATACTGTAGCAAGGTATATTATAAACAAAAACTTAGATTGTTTATTCTAACTTACCCATTTCATAGGAAGCTTTTCAATATTCTGAAGAGACTCCTGTGGAGGCCATCACCCACTTATGGAATGTTTCTCATCTATATTTGTTACAAACTATTATGTCTGGAAGCCTCACAGACATAACTCTATTTTATGAGTTAAGTCAGATTGGCTACAATGATTCATGATTTAATCATAATCATCTATTTAAGCCAGTCATTAAAAGTCATAACACTATGGTCAGAATTGTGAAATGTCTTGATGGAATGAACCAGAAATCTTGTTACTGATACCTTGTTACTGATACAAAAGAATAGGTGGGTCTGGTATAGTCGTTTCTGGAGTTACCTCTGCAGAATCAGTAGTTTCCTAATTAGACTAATTTTGTTGAAATTCTTCAAGCTAAAGTCATTTTTGATGAATTTGAAGTTAAAATTATGTAAGGGAATTTGGAAGTTGAGAAGACACTTTGACATGCTTTCTATAATGGGCTGATACACATATTTTTGGAGGGTGGACACAACTAGATTCCAATATCAAGGATGCATTAAAACTTATTATATGAAGCAAAATACAACATTCTGTCCTGAGAGTATTTTCTTTTACTAAAATTGTAAACGTCAGTTGCCATGCTGGTGTGGATGCGGATATTCTCATGAGGCTTTACCCTGAGAACTATAGAAAATCAAAGGTTTCTGAGAGGGAGAAACAGTGTTCTCCAGAGGCTTGCCCATTGGTGGTAGGTAAGCCAACCCCAAGATGTCAAACCCAAATACATATGCACAAAACTAATGGGCTAAGCATTTGTATTTGTGAATATATATATATATATATATATATATATATATATATATATTCATAAGAAGCCATGAATTTCAGGAGGAGAAGCACAAGCCAAATTTGAGAGGGGGCGGGATAAGGATAAAAATATGCATATGTGTACTCATATATGAAATTATCAAAACATTTTAATTTTCTCTGTCCCTCTCCTTCCCTCCCTCCCTGTCTCCATATTTCCTTCCCTCTGTGTGTGTATGTCTGTGTGTGTGTGTGTTTGTGTGTATGAATGTGTGTATCTGATGTGCACTATCATGTAGAAATGGAAGTCAAAGTATGACTTTCTGGAATTAGGTCTCTTTCCACCATTGGAAACCTGGAGATAGCTCATGTAATTGGCCAGTCACCTCAACTGGTCTAATGCTATTTTCTTAAGTTCATATTGTAAGTCTGTAACTTATGTATAAAACAAGGCATTAGTGTTGTACTAAAGGCATATGTAGCTCTTACATATGACAAGGTATTTTTCAACAATAAATAGAAGACATATTTAAAAAAATGTATAGCATGACGGTACTTTATATTAAAGTAAATATAATTATATGGCAACATTGCACAATTCCATTAAAATGGAGTAAAATTTACTTATAAAGTACAAAATAGACTAGGTGTATTCAGAATCTGAATGTAGTACCATAAGCTAATTGTGGAAGTAGTCTAAAGTAGTGTGTGTGATTGTGTGATGTTGAAAGAATTTGTCAAACTATATACTGAGTACAAAGATTTTAGAAATTTTTAGCAATTTTGAAAAAATACAGTGTTTTTAACTACATAGTTTGGAATGCATCAACAATGAAATTATTCAATTAATGCACTGTAAAAATTTATAATATATGATTAGTATTTCATACATAAATATATAATGTCCCTTACTAACCAAAAGATATGGGAGTCTAGAAAAGAAACAGCTTAAACTTTCCAGTATGAGAGTATTTTATCTCTTTGTCGATATTTTTATAAAAAAATGCCGTAAATATTGTTTTTATTTCCCACATTTCTGAAGGTGAAATTTGTAAAATCCAAGTGATATTCTGGTGTTTTTGAGAACCACTCTCTTCTTTAGAATAGGGCCATGTTGTGTATCTTTGAATGGCAGTATAGAAGGAGCTGTGTACCCATCCTTCTGGGAGAGCCCTAATCCTGATGGCTAGGGAAGTCCCTCATCCTTCAATCCATGCCTAAATGTTTTATCTATTAATGCTGATATCTTAGCCTAGATTCTAAGTAAGTTTTGTGGAACATATAGACCGTATAATTGCACTTGTTTTTATTTCCTATTTAGCATTTAAAAACTGTCATCTCGGGGACACCACAAATCCTCTTAACTTACTTTGAGTCAATAATATCTGAATGATATAATAGCAACCATGCTTCACTGATTTATGGACTATATCAAGGAAATAAGAGCGAATACCATCGATTGTGGGCCCTCAGGACTTCCCAGAATGTATCTGGACCAGCATCCTAATCTGTGGCTGCAGCTGGATTCCCTAATGTGGTGGCTCTGGGGCCACTGAGCTCAACAGGTTCAAACCAGGGATTAAAGAGCCCGGATACCCCGCCCCTTGCCTGTGTGACCTGCTTGAGAGTGAGTGCACCCTCAAGAGCCTGCAGAGCCCCAGATCCAGGGTCCTCCTAAAATAGTAGCCAGATCAGACCGCTCCCACTTAACACACACTGTGTGGAACAGGGGTTCTTGAGACATTGAAGCCCCTGCTCTGCTGGTCCAACAGTGGAGTTCAGGCAAATAATGTCAGGAGTTCAGACAGAACTGAATACCAGTAGCCTGTAGGCCACTGAGGTATTCAAGAATTTGCATAAGGAAATTGCGCTGTGATTATCACCAGTGCCTGCTACATCTACAACTCATGCACAAATGACCCCTTAAATACCTGCAAGGGAGAGCCCCTCCCACACACTGAAGGGCTCAACATTCTCTATCACTTTGTCCCTCAAAGCACACTTCTATGCACACTTCCATGCACAGGCTCACACTCACCTGCTTTTGTCTTTCCTCCCACAGGTGCAGCTAAAACAACAATGGACAAGCTGAAACCACTGGAACTCTCTCATCTTCCTGAAGAATTCTCCAGACACCAGAAAAAGACAGTACCAATCTCAACTGCAGAATCCAGGAACAAACAGTGAAGGTTATGGATAAGAAAATGGCCAGGGGTCAAAGAAAGAACACATCCAACATAAATCAGGACATCATGGATTTACCAGCAACCCCCAAAACTAATGGATACTCCAATTCATCAGGAAAATGGTTTTAAAGCTATGCTTATCCAGTTATTTGAGGCACATAAAGAGGAAACAAATAAATGTCTCAGAAGCCATAAAAATCCAGACAGTTAAAGAGAAAAAGAACAAATATCTCAAAGAATTGTCCACCCAAGTGGAGGCAAAGAAAGAGGAAATAAACTTCTCAAAGAAACACAGGCTAGTGACACAAAGTCCAGCATACTTTCATTGACAGCCAGGTTGAGCGATTTGCCATAGGGTATCAATTTGCTCCTGCAAGAGGTCAATCCTCTGATTGAACACCATCAAGCTTCCTTTTAGTTGAGCATTAATTCCTTTATGTACAACTAAGGCATGAGCTACATTGGCTAAATGATTATTCAGGGTCTGAGCAGTCTGCCCAGTATGACTCATGGCTAATGCCCTGGTGGTAGCTCCAACAGCCGTCAATGAGATGGTAGTAACAATGGTGGCTGTAGTTCCAAGATCCCTTTTCTGTCTGAAGAGAGTCATAGCGTGAGGGGCATCAATGGGCATAGGCACCCAGTGAGGCATGCGAGTAACCAGGGCATACCTAACTTTACTAGCATTGGGGTTTAAAAAAAAGCGAGTATCATTACCACAATTACTTGGCTCTATCTGGCTAATAATGCATAAAAATGGGGGATATAGACAAACAGGTGTGGGCTTATAGGAAATATTATGAGAAGCCTTAACCCCTCGTTGGAACATCCTGCGTCAGTTCTAGAACCAACATGAGAATTTTTCCTGCGCTGCAAATCTGTCTAAACAATTGTCGAGCTATATTTTAGGTAATTGGACTGGAGAATTCGATACTACGATGGAGCAGCTGAGAGTGGCCATTGTCACAGTAAATTCTACCGGAGTGGACGCAGGACTAGCCACAGGATTATCAACATGGATTGCTGCAGCCATGAATCATCTGAAGGAATGGGCGGGCATGGGAGTCTTAGCAGGCCTTCTGGTGTTGGTCTCCTTGGTTTGCCTGTGGTATATATGCAAGATTAGAGTCTCACAACAGTGTGATGCAGCCATGATCATTCAGGCCTTTACAGCCATTGAAGCAAGGCATTCTCCCCAAGCATGGTTGGATACCATAAAAAGCTAAAATGATACGCTCAGGATGCGAGGCTAAGCACTGCACTCAGGGTCAGCCGCTTTGGACCCAGAGAAGAGCATGTCTGATTGCATGCGGGTTGATGCCCCAGGTCCCGCCTCTGAGAAAAAGGTATCGGACGGGTCCGATGCTCTTTGGGTGGATGACACCTAAATGAACATCTGTACAAAGTCCCAATTTATTTCTAATATCAGAGATCAGACCTCTACTCTTGCCTGATGCGTCTAAAACAAAAAGGGGGAACTGTAGAGAGCTGCAGAATGCTATGCCTTAAAGATGGAGCTGGTTTCCGCCTTCCACCTTCCCGATGGTGAGTGCTCTCTGTCAAGAACAACTCCACATTTGGCTAAGGCCGAGGATCTGGCTTGCTTCCATGTATGTGGACCTATCTACATTGCCCCCGTGGCACGCCTGGGTTGGCTACCCAGAGGCTATTTAATCTGTGGGCTGGCTTTCCCCGGGGTCCGAGGATTGTTCAATGTTCCTGAATAAACTGCATTGAAAAAAAAAAAAAAAAAAAGAAACACAGGCAAGTATAGCTAAACAAATAGAGGCACAAGTAGAGATACAATTAGTGACATATATAGAGAAAAATGAACAAAAGATAGAGACCATCACAGAGAGACAGGAAGCCACATTCAAACAGATGAAGGAAATGGTTCAAGGCAAGAAAACAGAATTAGAATCAATAAAGAAAACAAAAACTGAGAAAACCCTGAAACTCGGGAACCTAGAGAAAAGATCGGAACCACAAAGTTAAGCATCAACAATAGAATATAAGAGATGGAAAAGAGAATCTCTGGTGCTGAAGATACACTTGCAGAAGTTGATACTTCTCTCAAAGAAAAGGTAAAATAGGGAAAAGTCCCAAACACAAAACATCCAAGAAATCAAGGACACCATGAAAAGACAAAAATCTAAGAATGACAGGAATTAATGAAAAAGAAGATTCCAGGTTCCAAGGTCCAGAAAATATTTTCAAGAAAATCTCAGAAGAAAATTTTCCCATCCTAAAGAAAGTGATGTCCATAAACATACAAGAGGCCTACAGAACACTGAATAGACTAGACCAGAAAAGAAACTCTTCATGTCACATCATAGTCAACACTAAACATACAGAACAAAGAAAAGATATTAAAAGCAGCAAGGGAAAAAGGCCAAGTAACATATAAAGGTTATATGTTATATCAGAATCATACCAGACTTCTCATGAGAAACTATGAAAGGCAGAAGGGTCTGGGCAGATGTCATGCAGACTTTAATGGAGCACAGATGCCAACCCAGACTACTAAATCCTAAAGTTCTCAATTAACATAGATGGAGAAAACAAAATATTCCATGACAAAACTAAATTTAAGCAATATCTACACAGCAAACCAGCCCTACAGAAGATACTAGAAGGAAAACTCCAATCCAACGAAAACAAATATAACCAAAAAAATATAAGATACAGATAATTTCCAAAAAAAAAAAAATTAAAAGAAAACAAACAATGAATCACAGTAAAACCACCAACTCCACAATAAAAGGAACTAATGTTCATTGGTCACTATTATCTATGGATATCGATGGACTCAACTCTCCAATAAAGAGACAAAGACTAACACATTGGGTATAGAAACAGGATTCAGAGTTCTACTGCATCCAAGAAACACACCTCTGCAATAAAGATAAATATTATTTCAAAGTAAAGGACTGGAAAAATGTTTTCCAAGAAAATGGACCCAGAAAACAATGTCGGGTAGCTATGCTAATATCTAATAAAATAAACTTTCAACCAAAATTAATCAAAAAAGACGAGGAGGGGCACTACATTCTCATCAAAGGAAAAATCCACCAAAAGGACATCACAATTCTGAGCATCTATGCCCCAAATACAAGAGCGCCTACATTCATAAATGAAACATTATTAAAGCTTATATCATACATCTATCCCAACACCTTAATAGTGGGAGACTTCATCACTCCACTCTCACCAAGGGACAGATCATCTAGACAGAAGCCAAATACAGAAATAAAGGCACTTACAGAAGTCCTAAGTCAAATGGACCTAATAGATGTCTATAGAACTTTTCACCCAAATTCCAGAGCATACCTTCTTTTCAGCACCTCATGGAACCTTATCCAAAATAGACCATATAACTGGTCACAAAACAAGCATCAACAGATACAAGATGATTGAAATAACCCCCTGTATTCTATCTGACCACCATGGACTAACACTTCACCTCAACAGCAAAAAGCCTACATGCACATGGAAACTGAACAACTTGCTGCTCAATGACAGCTGGCTTACAGAAGAAATAAAGAAATTATAGACTTCCTAGAATTCATTGAAAATGAAGGTAAAACGTACCTTAATTTATGGGACACAATGAAAGCAGTGCTCAGAGGAAAATTCATAGCACTAAGTGCTTTTAAGATGAAATTTGTAACATCTCATAAAGCAACTTAATGGCCCAACTGAAAGCCCTAGAACAAAAAGAAGCATATATACCCAAGAGGATCAGACAGCTGGAAATAATCAAAATTAGGGCTGAAAGCAATCAATTAGAAAAAAATTAAAACTAGAATCAATGAAACCAAGAGCTGGTTCTTTGAGAAAATCAACAAGATATATAAACCCTTAGCCTAACTAACTAAAAGGCAGAGAGAAACTATCCAAATCAACAAAATCAGGAATGAAAAGGGGGTTATAACTACAGACACTGAGGAAATCCAAACAATTATTAGGTCATACTACAAAAGCCTATATGCCACAAAATTTGAAAAATCTAAAAGAAATGGACAATTTTCTTGATAGATTCCATCTACCTAAATTGAGTCAAGACCAGGTAGAAAGACTGAATAGCCCTATATCCCTCAAGAAAATCAAAACAGTCATCAACAGTCTCCCTTCCAAAGAAAAACCCTGGGCCAGATGGATTCAGCTCAAAATTCTACCAGACCTTCAAAGAAGTGCTAATTCCAATTCTCTTCAAACTATTCCACAAAATAGAAAGAGAAGAAACATTACCAAACTCATTCTTGATACCTAAAACCACACACATTGTCACAGTAAATTCTACCGGAGTGGACGCAGGACTAGCCAGAGGATTATCAACATGGATTGCTGCAGCCATGAATCATCTGAAGGAATGGGCGGGCATGGGAGTGTTAGCAGGCCTACTGGTGTTGGTCTCCTTGGTTTGCCTGTGGTATATATGCAAGATTAGAGTCTCACAACAGTGTGATGCAGCCATGATCATTCAGGCCTTTACAGCCATTGAAGCAGGACATTCTCCCCAAGCATGGTTGGATACCATAAAAAGCTAAAATGATACGCTCAGGATGCGAGGCTAAGCACTGCACTCAGGGTCAGCCGCTTTGGACCCAGAGAAGAGCATGTCTGATTGCATGCGGGTTGATGCCCCAGGTCCCGCCTCTGAGAAAAAGGTATCGCACGGGTCTGATGCTCTTTGGGTGGATGACACCTAAATGAACATCTGTACAAAGTCCCAATTTATTTCTAATATCAGAGATCAGACCTCTACTCTTGCCTGTTGCGTCTAAAACAAAAAGGGGGAACTGTAGAGAGCTGCGGAATGCTATGCCTTAAAGATGGAGCTGGTTTCCGCCTCCCACCTTCCCGATGGTGAGTGCTCTCTGTCACGAACAACTCCACATTTGGCTAAGGCCGAGGATCTGGCTTGCTTCCATGTATGTGGACCTATCTGCATTGCCCCCGTGGCACGCTTGGGTTGGCTACCCAGAGGCTATTTAAGCTGTGGGCTGGCTTTCCCCGGGGTCCGAGGATTGTTCAATGTTCCTGAATAAACTGCATTGAAAAAAAAAAAAAGCTTATATGCAACAAATTTTGAAAATTAAAAAAAAAAAAAAAAAAAAAAACACACACACAAAGACCCCCCAAAAAAGAGAACTTCAGACCTATCTCTCTTATGAACATTGATGCAAAAATACTCAATAAAATACTTGCAAACTGAATCCAAGAACACATCAAAGATATCATCCACCATGACCAAGTAGGCTTCATCCCAGGTATGCAAGGGTGGTTCAACATACGGAAATCCATCAATGTAATCCACCATATAAACAAACTGAAGGAGAAATCCACATAATCATCTACTTAGATGCTGAAAAAGCATTTGACAAAATCCAACACCCATTCATGTTTAAAGTCTTGGAGAGATCAGGGATACAAGGTACATACCTAAACATAGTAAAAGCAATATACAGCAAGCCTATAGCCAACATCAAACTCAATGGAGAGAAACTTAAATCAATCCCACTGAAATCAAGGACAAGGCAAGGCTGCCCACTCTCTCCATATCTCTTCAACATAGTACTTGAAGTCCTAGATAAAACAGTAAGACAACTAAAGGAGATCAAGGGGATACAAATTGGAAAGGAAGAGGTCAAAGTTTCATTATTTGTAGATGATATGATAGTATACATGAGCGACCCCAAAAATTCAACCAGAGAACTCCTTCAGCTGATAAACACCTTCAGCAAAGTAGCTGGATACAAAATCAACTCAAAAAAAAAAAAAATTAGAAACCCTCCTGTATACCAAGACAAAAGGGCTGAGAAAGAAATCAGGTCAACAATACCCTTCACAATAGCCATTAATAACATAAAGTACCTTGGGGTGACTCTAACCAAGGAAGTGAAAGACCTGTTTGAAAAAAAAAAAAGAAAAAAACTTCAAGTCTCTGAAGAAAAAAATCGAAGAAGACATCAGAAGATGGAAAGATTTCCCCTGCTCATGGATTGGTAGGATTAACATTGTGAAAATGGCCATCCTGCCAAAAGCAATCCACAGATTCAATGCAATTCCCATCAAAATATGAACACAATTCTTTACAGAACTTGAAAGTAAAATTCTGAGCTTCATATGGAGAAACAAAACAAAACAAAACAAACAAAAAAAAAAAACAAAACAGAATTTCCAAAACAATTATGTACAACAACAGATTATCTGGAGGTATCTCCATCCCTGATCTCAAGCTGTACTACAGAGCAATAATACTAAAAACAGCATGGTATTGGCATAGAAACAGAAAGTAGGATCAATGGAACCGAACCGAATAGAAGACCCAGGAATAAACCCATACACCTATGAATACTTGATTTTTGACAAAGCAGCTAAAACCATTCAATGGAAAAAGACAGCATCTTCAACAAATGGTGCTGGTCGAACTGGATGTCTACATGCAGAAAAATGAAAATAGATTCATATTTATTGCCCTGCACAAAACTAAAGTCCAAGTGGAGCAAAGACCTCAACATAAAACCAGATACTCTAAATCTGTTAGAAGAAAAAGTGGGTAACAACTTAGAACTCACTGGCACAGTAAACAACTTCCTGAACAGAACACCAACAGCACAGGGTCTAAGAGCAAAAAATCAATAAATGGGACCTCATGAAACTGAAAACCTTCTGTGAAGCAAAAGACACTGTCATCAGAATAAAATGATAGCCTACAGACTGGGAAAGGAACTTCACCATCCCTATATCTGACAGAGGGCTAATAACCAGAATATAAATGACCTGGAGACGACAGGAGCTCCACAAGGACCAAACTTATCTGGGCACAGGGTTCTTTTGTGAGACTGTGTCTCCAACCAAGGACCATGCATGGATATAACCTAGAACCTCTGCTCAGATGTAGCCCATGGTAGCTCAGTATCCAAGTTGGGCCCTAGTAAGGGGAAAAGGGACATGACATGAACTCAATGACTGGATCTTTGACACCCCCCCCACCTGAGGGAGGAGCAACCTTGCTAGACCACAGAGGAGGACTTTGTAGCCAGTCCTGAAGATACCTGATAAGCCAGGGTCAGATGAAAGGGGAGGAGGTCCTCCCCTATCAGTGTACTTGGAAAGGTGTAGGGAGAAGATTATGGAGGGCGGGGTTGGAAGGAAATGAGGGGTCGGGCTACAGCTGGGATACAAAGTTAATAAACTGTAATATTAAAAAAATTAAAAATAAATCTATATTTTATAAGTTTCCATTTACTATATGTTTTTTTCAGATACACATTTAAGGTCTCATTAAGTTCTTGCAGAATACTAATGTCTCAGAAGTTGGAATCAGATCTTGCCTTTCATGTAATTTACCAGTTTCATTATTTGTGATTGTATAACTATAGTTTAGGAAAAATGGTGAATTATTAAATGTCAATAATCATGTATATATGACTTTTTGTTCTGGTCAATTATAAAATATGTAGGTTTTTCCATTAAACAATAAAACAAGTCACTTCTTAGGGAATCACTGTTAGTGCTTTACCATAAGAGAAAACTGTTGTATGATGAAACACTGAGAATGTATGTGTATGTGATAAAAATCTATAATGCATACTGATATAGAGTTACATAATGTATAAAATTAGCTGATTACACAATAAAGGAGAATAATTCTACTAGGTGTAATGACATGAATGAAACCAGAATACATTATTTTAATTGTAGCAAGCAGAAATATGAACACAAGTACTGCATATGTGACCTCAGTTACACATGAGACCTAGACATCAAATTTAAACAAAAAAGAAAACAGAGTCTAAAGATGGTCTGGTTTTAGGAGTTCTTGGGAAAGCAGTAAGTGTTAGCAGGATCTTGAACAAAGTTTGCAAAATTTACATTTTAATCTGTATGGAGTATCCTTCAATAGAATGCAAATTTCATTCAGAATATTAAGTTGAACCAAATTACTTATAACTATCTTTGTGTTCAAGTTCATTTTAAGAGTGTTAAGTATTAGGTGTAGGTTATATTTAACTTGCTTAATCAAAACAAACACACTAATATGATAATTCTGTTAACCACAGGCAACTAAAGGACACACAGCATAGAAACTTAATTTGATCAGAATGCAAATCTGTTAGCTGAAATCACATTGTGCCATGGAGGGATAGCATCCTGTAGTAAGGCTGAACAATAAGTTGTAAACCATGAATGGAAAGTAGCCCAAACTTTCATTCTCACACATATAAAATTATATGTGTGGACTTTGAAGTAAAGCTTATACTAACAGTAATAAAAATTTTTAAAACATAAATTAGAATGAACGTGTTTTAGTTTGGGTTTTATTGCTGTGAAGAGACACCATGACCATGGAAACTTTTATAAAAGAAAACATTTACTTGGGGCTGGCTTACAGTTTCCAAGACTTAGTCCGTCATCATTATTTGGGAAGTGTGCAGGCAGCCATGGTGCTGGCAGAAGGATTCTGTGTGCCACAGTGAACAGAGCTTGAGGATAGGAAACCTCAAAGCTCACCCCCACATTAACACACTTCCTCCAATAAGGTCACACCTCCTAATAGTGCCACTCCCCACGGGCCAAGTATTCAAACCCATAGATCTGTGGGGCTGTACCTGTTCAAACCACCTCAAACCCCCTAATTCATTTCACCAACAATGGAATTCATGTCAGATGAAGTGGGAAAGCAGCTCATTTCACCTGTTCAAACTTTCAGAACCCTCTTCTCAAATGTTTGTTGGTCACTACATTTTTCTGGATGTAAATTCTGCCCTCAAAATGTTAGTAAAAGGAGAAAACAAAATCTTACATTGTAGAGGATGATGAAGAATTACATTTTTTACCAAGAATGGGTTAATCCAGCCTCAATAAGCATATTGTAGTCACTGCCAAGTATACCTTTAGAAGGCAAAATACAAACTGAGTTAAATATATTAGAAAATAAGAAAGAAAGAAAGAAAGAAAGAAAGGAAGGAAGAAAGAAAGAAAGAAAGAAAGAAAGAAAGAAAGAAAGAAAGAAAGAAAGAAAAAGAAAGAAAGACTGCTTCACACGGAGCTATTTAAACACCATGGAAAAAGTCTTATAGTTCATATAATCTGAACATTATTTAAAAATAAATATAAAGCATGGATGCAAAGACAGCCTCTTTTAAATGCTATCAAAGTTAATTCCATTTCAACACATCTTTGCCACAAAGAAAATCACCTTGTATTGTACGCCTGGCACAAGCTACGGATGCATTTCTTTCTCTGCATCAATGTACTAGGCAACATCAAAGGGCCATACAAGTTGAGAATCAATATCTTAATGCCAGCAGCAGCTGTGAAACTGTGACCTAGATTGTGATTCTGTTGATCAGGTTACAGACTCTCCATGCAAACCATCTAAAAGTACCAGCAAGTGGACCCAGAAACCACTTGGAAAAGCCTTTCTTTTAGCTCTCGCTATTGGACATATTTCACTTTTATCTCACAATGGAAGTGTGATAGTTAAAGAAACAGAAGTGAAGAAAGAAAAAAAAAAGCAATAGGAAATGGTTTCTGAGTAGGGCATCAAATGCCACTGTTTGAAAACAACAGTACCACTGAGGGGCTGGAGCTATGTACAGGGCGAGAGGCAGAGGACTGTAGTAGGGTAATGTTAGGTTTGCTTAGGCTGTAAGGTTGGAATCCGCCAGCTTGCCGAACACACAGAATATCAAAACAGTGGAGGGAAAATAGAGATACTGTCGGTCACAAGTTCAAATGATTGTTGTCTGATTCAGCTCCAGCCTGTAATGAATGGCATTTCCACTGTTTCATGTGGTAAATTCCATACACTAAGGGGCATTGCCATTTTTTGACAACGATGTTTCATAGATGATTTTAATTACAAAATTAGAATAGGCTATTCTAAGATACTATGTTGTTTCATCAATAATAGAAATTACATAAAAATAACATAATGTCTAAAAGGTTTAGATTCCTCATCCATTGCATAATAATTTAAGTGGAAAAGTTTGAATATCAGCTTGCTAGTGTGCCAACTTTTTAGCACTCTTGTGCATATCTTGTGTGCTAGGCCAGGGATCTGAGGTCTGATGCTCTAGACAGCAGGACTTTATTTTCAGTGTACTTTCACACAGCAGTGTGACAAATAAACAGAAATGACCCAAGGAAAGTTATTTGAGTTCAGATAATCATGATCCAAAAACACATGTAAATAAACATCAGTAAGCACATAATAAATATGAACAGTGCAGCCCTTTCCCAGAACTTTCTTAGTGCGGGGCAGTTTTAACAAAATTGTTCAGCATGTAATATAGATTATATCAGGGAATGCACAAAAGCAAGGCAGAAGGCAATATCCTGATTCAGCATACAATGACCAGATTGGGTTCGATAGTTATGATCTGATATCCAATAAGAATAAGCATGCCTTACAAATTGAATGTATCCAGGTAGTGGTTGCACACTCCTTTAATCTTAGCACTCAGGAGGCTCAAGCTGGAGGATCGCTGTGGGTTCAAGGCCAGCCTGATCTACATAGTAAGCATGAGGACAGCCAGGGCTACACAGAGAAACTCTGCTTTGAAGAACAAACAAATGAAATGATTAGAATGTATATGTTTGTCACAGAAGTCATAAAATCACATCCAGGAACAATCCAGGGAACAAAATGCACTTGAGGTGAAAGGCCTTCTGCCTTTTTTTTTTTTTTTTCCTGGAACCTCACTCACAGTTCCCCCAAGGCATAGTTTTCCATGCTGTGTTGATCATGTTCTGACACTAGCGAACCAAATGATATATAAAATAAATAGAAGTACTGTTTAGGTGAAGAAAAGTCACAAATTTAAAAACTGAGATTTAATCTCAGAAAAGTTCATTGTGTATACTATTTGAGACATAAAGCAACAATTGGGGAACTTGTTAAAAGACATTTTACTTTTTAATTATTATCAAGAAAGTGAAATATTGCAACCCACATGTAGATGTACATGTTATTAACATCAATAACATAATTGCAAATATCTTGAAATTCTCACAGGTATTTCATACCTCTTTACCTTTACTGTGAAGCTGAAGCTTCACAGTCATGTGCATGACTTGGATCTTAGCTCATGCCGGTTATAAAGTTCTTAATTGTTTTTAAATTTTATAATTTAAAAAGTATATTTAGAATGTCAACTGTGATTTCAGAAGGCAGTTATTCCTATGCTTGCTTGTCAGTAACTAAAACATATACAATGAGTAGAAAAAAGGACTTAAGACTTAGTAGCTGAGTTCAACTTAAACTCCCATAAAATCATCTTTGAATCTTCAGTGTTTGCTCCAACACTCCAATGCAGTACTATAAAAATTTTAAAGATTTTCAGTTATGAACTAGGAAAAAACTGACAGTTTCACTCAATTTTCTAGTTAGTTTTTCTAAACAAAACAAATGAAAACGAAAACCCTTTTTCATATGTACATGAAACCAGAAAATTTGTAATAGAAACAATAAAGAGGCTCATACCTGAGCCCTGAGACAGGCTAGCTCTCCCTCTCCTAGCAGTGATAGGTGGCCTCTAGTTATTTGTCTAGGGTTATGCTTCAGTGAAATTTTCTGCTTTCCACATATACATATCCATTGATATTGCCATTGATGGAGTCTTGTTTATACAGTGTCTTTAGTAGTACGGACCCTCAACCTTTGAGACACACCCAAGGACTCCATGCCAGCTCCCATGTTTATGTGTCTGTGCGTGCACACACACATACAAACACCACACACACACACACACACACACACACACACACACACTAGTCTCCAGGAAAGACAGCAGACTTCATGATGTTCTGGTTCTGACAAATTTTTCATCCCTCTTCTAAGACTTTCCCTGAGCAATAGTCACATGATCCTACTTTGGTCTCCAAACAATCTACTGATCTCAGATGTGGTTTTCTGTGATGCTCTCTGTTTGCTGTAAAGAAAGGCTTCTTGACAGGGGTTGGGGGTGAGGGGTGGTGTACTAGCTACACTTATCTGTGGGTATAAGTATAAGATTTACAGGTTAGTAAGAACTTATACTTATCTAGCAGTATAAGTGGCAGTAGTAGAATCCTTTCAAAGATCTCTGATCACTGATTCTCACTAGTGCTGGGGAGCTGGCTAGGATTCTAGTACTAGGCACGGTTTCCCTCCTATTGAGTGGACTTCACATGTGGGTGTCCCTTGATGTACATTTATGCAGTTCAGTTCTTGATGATAATTGTTTTGTTGCATAGATATTCCAGCTGGATAAGGTTGTGTATTTACTTTCCTTGTTTAGCAGCTTGCATCACATTTTCGGAAATGACAAAACCTAGATGGCAGGACAAACGGCTTTCAGTTCATATCCAATTCAAATTATCTAAGATTTGTGTCCTAAGTGTGTGGTTCTTTTACTGGTAAGGCCTTTTACTCTGAGAGGCATCCAAGGGCTATGCACAGGGCACCCCCCACACACACTCACTCCCCCACACACCACAGTTTCAAATGGTTTTTCAGAGCAGCCTAACTGAATCCCAAAACAATATAAATGCCACACCTGACTTTTTCTGTGTTTGCTCGTGATTCAAATGTAGATCCTTACACTTCAAGGCACATTCTCTTACACAATATACCATCCCAGCCCTGAAATAATTTTATAGTACTCATGTAGTCATATTACCTTCTATTTGATTAAAGACTCATGAAGGAGCTAAATGTACATGATTATGAAAAGTAATTCTGAACTGTGTTCCATACTAAGCTCTGTAAGTTCAGACTCTACCCTTACTGTATTATCTATAGAGGAATGTTTATGTGTCTACTGCAGGAAAAGAGACACCAGTCTCTCTGTGTAAATCAATTGCTATTCGTGTCTGGGACAGTTCTTACCAAAATCTTAACAGCTACAACTCACTTTCCTGTCATCATTTAGAAGAGAATTTCCATGACAGAATTTCATGAGTTCTTAATTACAGAATGAATAGTTGGTTTTATGGAAGGACAAACAGAAAAAGTAAAGAAAAAGAAGTCCCTTGACATGGACAATGGAGTTCAATATTCCTAATATCAATTGTTCTGTTTATTTTTAAGCAAAATTGTCCAATTTCTTTTAATTTATTAAATAACAAAAGATAAACCATTAATTACATTTCCAGAATAGCCTAAGCCCTGCACAGCACACTTTTCACCTGATGATATTTTCTGTCACAACTATTACCATTAGACAAAAAAATACTGACAAACATTCTATAATACATTCAGAAGAATATTCCTTTTTCTCTGGAGTGAAAATATACGAGGAAGCATCACGCCATGTATCTTTAATAAAATGACAACATAAAGCAAGCGAATGAAATATATGAATATATATGTACCACACACAATGCATATGCCAAAGAACAAACAAACAAACAGTATTGCTGAGGTTCACTCACGTACCCAGAAATTAGGGTACTTGAGTAAAATCAGGGCATGCTTAATAGCAGCAGGATTATTCACTTTGTCTCCTTAGAAGGTTGGATATGATCACCAGAGAGATCGCAGACAGCCTCGTTGAAGCTATGACCTTTGGGATGAGGGTCAATGTCCAGGCAATAATCTAGAAAGCAATAGAAGAAGATTGTCACTACTCATATGCCAGCGCACTGGTTCACACCTCCACAGACACAAATACACACACCACACACGTGCACACACATTATACACACAACACTCAACATACACAACACTTATCTCCTTAAAGTAGTTTACTATTTAGAGTCTATTGGCCTATTTCATGTATGTGAGTGATAGCAATGGAGCAGACTCAGCTGTTAAAAAGTTCGTAAAGATGTGGCATGGCTTCATCATAAATGTAAACGACTTGGGGTGCTTCAAGGTACCTGTCTCTCTTCCACAGAATGCATTTGGGTATACAATTCAGTATCTATCCGATAATACCACAGTTACCACATTTTCTCAATTAACTGAAGGAATTTTCACTTACAGTAGTATTTATGGCTAGGCAGACGTAAAACCTTGGACAAGCGCTTCTTCAGCTTGCTCTTTCAGATAAGCTAGAGGCACAAGGAACAGCTCTGCCTAAAGTGTCTCCATCGCACTGACTGGAACATATAAAAATTCTAATTAGTGAAAGTTATGCGGTGGATAACTACTATGCATTCTAAATTATATTTATCCATTACAACTTTGTCATCAAATATTGGATATGGCCTATAGTTAGCGTCACTGTAAATTTGCATTTCAACTGGAGAAAAAGACACCTTCTTTTTGTCTTCACTGATTAACATTTTCAAGCTCTGTAATTTTCTTGCTGCTGACAGAAACAAAGCCAGCCAAGCTCGTACAGAAAGCCTATTCTCTAAGATATAAATATTTGCTATTCAGAAAATCTCAATGAGGGTTTAGTTATTTTAAACTAAAGAAAGAAAATTGCTAGTAATGATTGGTTTCAGCTAACGAAATGCTTTTATGCAAATATGTGAACCCTAAATATGACCTGGAAACAAAAGACTGCTTAACAGTTACTATTAAGCAATACATTAGTAGATCAATTAAACAGAACTTCTTTCTAATGAGTATGTGGTGCAGGGGTTGCCATAGAAACCAGAAAAGGAAAAGCCCTTGAATGCTAATTTATCATTCTAAGACTGTAAAAAACTGAAGATCTGTTGCTGGCTGCCTTACTGAAGTTGAAATAGGTCACTCTTGAGGAATGAACATATTTTGTCATAAGGGAGCTTTGCAAAGATAATCTATTAGATTACAGTTCCCAACTTTCTAGGATGTGTGTATACCACCTGACTAGGTTACCTTTTCAGCCAACATTTAGTCAATGAAAAGACCTATCACATTTAATTCTTATATTCTGGAAGAGAAATATACCAAAAAAAAATAATAATAATGTCATGGACCTCTTTAGTATCTACTTCACTGCATGAATTTGTGTATATCCAAAATGCACTTGGATTTTGCTATGCGCTAAAGGCATTATACACAGGCATAATTAGGTTGATCAAAAAAAAAAAAAAGATGCAACATGTAACCAAGAGCAGCTTTAGCCAATATCACAAGACTTGAAGATCAATGATCCTTAAGAAATTGACAAGAAAAATGGGGCCTTAACAAACCCACCATGTTATTGAATGCATGTTTTTCCAGGAATGGATCAGCCATCAGACAAAGGAGCTGTCACTAGGACCAGAAGTTCCTTCTGGTTTAATAAAGTATTGAAGGGAAATTGGGAGTGAATCTTTATAAGTACCATCACATGCTTAAATCTCAGAAGAATTGTCAATCCATATATCTTTTTTTGTAATAGTAAGAATTATTTTAATTAAATTTTAAATTGATGTACAAAGAAATTGACTTTGACATAAGATGTTTTTTTTTTATTTTTGTTTGTCTTCTGTGCCCTCAGCTTAGTGAATAACTTTATTTTGAAATGTTATTTTGGTTTATTAATGGTATCGTTAATAACATTTGAATTAAGACGACAGTATACCCATTCCACCGTTGATGGACATCTGGGTTGTTTCCAGGTTCTGGCTATTACAAATAGAGCTCCTATAAACATGGTTGAGCAAGTGTCCTTTTTGTGTACTTGAACAAACTTTGGGTATATACCTAGCAGTGGTATAGCTGGGTCTGGAGGAAGCACTATTCCTAGTTGTCTTAGAAAGCGCCAGATAGCTTTCCAGAGTGGTTGTACCAGTTTACATTCCCACCGGCAGTGGAGGAGGGTTCCCCTTTCTCCACAACCTCTCCAGCATGTGTTATCGCTTGAGTTTTTCATCTTGGCCATTCTGATGGGTGTAAGGTGATATCTCAGGGTCGTTTTGATTTGCATTTCCCTGATGGCTAATGAGGATGAGCATTTCTTTAAGTGTTTTTCTGCCATTCGATATTCCTCTGTCGAGAATTCTCTGTTTAGCTCTGTTCCCCATTTTTTAATTGGATTACTTGGATTGCTGCTTTTCAGCTTCTTTCGTTCTTTGTATATACTGGATATTAGTCCTCTGTCAGATAAAGGGTTAGTGAAGATTCTTTCCCAATCTGTAGGCAGTCGTTTTGTTTTGATGACGGTATCCTTTGCTTTACAGAAACTTTTCAGTTTCATGAGGTCCCATTTATTGATTGTTGCTCTTAGAGCCTGTGCTGTTGGTGTTCTGTTCAGGAAGTTGTCTCCCCTGCCAATGAGTTCTAGGCTATTCCCCACTTTTTTTTCCGATTGATTTAGGGTATCTGGTTTTATGTTGAGGTCCTTGATCCACTTTGACTTTAGTTTTGTGCAGGGTGATAAATATGGATCTATTTTCATTTTTCTGCATGTAGACATCCAGTTGGTCCAGCACCATTTGTTGAAGATGCTGTCTTTTTTCCATTGAATGGATTTGGCTTCTTTGTCAAATATCGAGTATTCATAGGTGTGTGGATTTATTTCTGGGTCTTCTATGCGGTTCCATTGATCCTCCTTTCTGTTTCTATGCCAATACCATGCAGTTTTTATTACTGTTGCCCTGTAGTACAGCTTGAGATCAGGAATGGAGATACCTCCAGATGATCTGTTGTCGTACAGGATCATTTTGGAGATTCTGGGTTTTTTGTTTCTCCATATGAAGCTGAGAATCTTTTTTTCAAGGTCTGTAAAGAATTGAGGTGGTATTTTTATACAATGGAATACTACTCAGCAATCAAAAAGGAGGAAATCATGAAATTTGCAGGCAAATGGTGGGATCTAGAAAAGATCATTCTGAGTGAAATATCCCAGAAGGAGAAAGACAAACATGGGATATACTCACTTATATAGACCTATAAGATATGATAAACATAATGAAATCTATACACCTAAAAAAGATAATCAATTGAGCGGTCATGGGGTAAGATGATCAATCCTCGTTTAGAAAGACAGATGGGATGTGCATTGAACGTATGACAGGAGTCTAGTGAGCGCATCTGAAAGACTCTAACTAGCAGTGTTTTCAAAGCAAAGACTCATGACCAAACCTTTGGCAGAGTACAGGGAATCATAAGAAAGAAGGGGAGTTAGTCTGATGGGGAAAGGATAGGAGCTCCACAAGGACCAAATATATCTGGGCACAGGGTCTTTTCTGAGACGGACATTCAACCAAGGACCATGTATGGATATAACCTAGAACCTCCACTCAGATGTAGCCTGTGGTAGTTCAGTAACCAATTGGTTTCCCAAAGTGAGGGGAACAAGGACTATTTCTAACAGGAACTCAATGACTGGCTCTTTGGTCTCCCCACCCCTGAAAGGAGGAGCAGTCCTGGTAGGCCACAGAGGAGGACTTTGCAGCCAGTCCTGAAGACACCTGATAAAACAGGATCAGATGAATGGGGAGGAGGTCCCCCCATCAGTGGACTTGGAAAGGGGCACGGTGGAGATGAGGGAGGGAGGGAGGGACTGGGAGGGAATGAGGGATCGGGACATGGCTGGGATACAGAGTTAATAAAATGTAACTGATAAAAAAAATAAAAAAATAAAATAAAATTAAATTAAAATTAAAAAAAGACGACAGTATAATAATAGAGATAACAGTATAATAATAGAAAGTACCAATTTTACATTTGCAAAAGAGTGGATAAAAATTTCCTCGTTTGCCCATGTTATAGAAAAGGGGAAAGCCTAAATAAAGGAACACCAGAAAACATTTCCAAATATCATGCACCAAAAATAACCAAAGCTTTTTATGTAGGTATAGAAGAGATTACTAGGGAGAGAGGTATATGTTACACTTTCATTTTCAGGAAAATGAGATTATAACAGGGCTTCTTATTTTTATTAATTGGTTCACATGCTATTTTTACTCCAGTACCACTCTGATTGTGTAGCTGTGCAGTACATTTTGAAGGCATTTATTCTAGTGCTCCAGGCTTTGCCTTTTTACTCAAGTTTACTCCAGTACTTTTTGCTTCTACGAGACTGTTTTCTGTTTCAGTAAAGCATTGTGTAGGTATTTTGATGATGATTACATTAAAACTGAAGATCACTTGGATTAGTGTAGGCATTTAAAAGTACTTCCCACGGTACCTGAACATACAACATTTCCCTTTATTTGTGTGGCTGGTAGTTTTTCAGTAGCTAATTTATCCATTTTTATGTAAGCATTTTATTACATTTATTGTATGTGTGTTTGTGTGCTTGAGCATAATACATGTATGGAGGTCAGAAGACACCTTGTATGAATTTGTTCTTTTCTTCCACCACATGACTTCCAGAAGTAGAACTTGTATTGCCAGGCTTGCTGGCCAAATCCTTACCTGCTGATCCATCTTACCAATGTCTCACAGTCCTCACTTTAATGCTTTTCACACATATATTTCAACTTATTCCTAGGTATTTTTGCATCTACTGCAAATGAGACTACTTTTTTGTTTCTCTCCAAATGGTTCATTATTAGAAAACAGAGAGGTCAGTTCACACTGCATTATATATATATATATATATATATATATATATATATATATATATATATATATAAAATTATCTAAATCAATGATCTATGGCATTGATCTTAGTTGTATTTTTTTGAGAAAAGTCACAAAAGCACATAAATCAAAAAAAAGTGAAAAATCAGATTCCTTCAAAATAGAGTACTTTTACACAGCAAAGAAGACAATAAATGCGGTGAGATAAGGACTTATGAAACAGGAGAATTAACTGTTAGCTCTTCATCCAGCAAGGGCCATACAAACCAAAGCCAAAGAGAGTATTCACTGAATGACTATCTAGTATTCAGCTAGAATGACTATTACCAGAAAGAGGAAGATGTGATAAATGCTGATGAAAATGTGCAAAAACTATCTTTTCTGTTATACTGTTGTTAAGAATGCAAATTAAACAGCCATTAAGAGATACACACACACACACACACACACACACACACACGCACGCATGCACACACACTGAAAACAGAGGCAGAGATGGCTGTTATTAAAGATGCTTGCCGTCAAACCTAAGTTTAAGCTTCTGAAACCATGCAATGGTAGGAGAGAACCAACTCTCTAAAACTGTTCTTTGACATCCAGAGTCTGGTTATAGTGCATGCATCAGACACATGCAATGCACACATGAATAAACAAATGTGAAAAGGGATTATAGGTTTTCATGGTATGTCACATAATAATTCTACTCTTTAACATATGCTTAAAGGAATCAAAATCAGTGTATTAAACAGAAACCTAAGCACACGTTTATTGTAGTACTATTTAAAGAGATAACTACAGGGGCTTTTATTGTGGCTATAGTAATATATATATATATATATATTACTTGGAACAAGCCTGTCTATCAACAGTAACGGGAAAAGAAAGTGTGTTACATTTATACAGCAGAATGTCATTCAAGCATGAGAATGATGGAATCAGGTCATTTGTGGGAACCTGATGGTCTGGATATCACAGTGATAAGTGAGATAAGCCAGTCACAGTGCTGCACAGGTATACTCAAATGCAGAAGAAGAAACAGAGGAGTGTGTGTGACAGACACCAGGGTTTGACACTAGGAAACAATAAAAAAAAAAGATCCTTCGCCAACTGAGAGGTCACAGTGAACTACAGGTAGTAGGGTGTAATGCCACATTAAAAAGAATGTTGGCATTATAGCAATATTATGCAGCTTTATATAAAAGAGCTGAAGGGAGAGTTTTTTAATTTTTTGAATATTTAATTACAAGCCAGAATGTATAAAATATATATTTTTTTATTAATTACACTTTATTTACTTTGTATCCCCCTATGGTTCCCTCTCGCATCCCACCCCAATCCCTCCCTTCCTCAAACCCTCTGCATGCATGCCCCTCCCCAAGTCCACTGATAGGGGAGGTCTTCTTTCCCTTCCTTCTGACCCTAGCCAATTAGATCTCATCAGGAGTGGCTGCACTGTCTTCTTCTGTGGCCTGGTAATGCTGCTTACCCCTCAGGGGGAGGTAATTAAAGAGCAGGCCATTCAGTTCATGTCAGAGACAGTCCCTGTTCCTATTACAATGTACCCACTTGGATATTGAACTGCCATGGGCTACATCTGTGCAGGGGTCTTAGGTTATCTCCATGCATAGTCCTTGGTTGGAGTATCAGTTTCAGGAAAGACCCCTGTGCTCAGACTTTTTGGTTCTGTTGCTCTCCTTGTGGAGTTCCTCTCCTCTATAGATCTTACTGTTTCCCACTTCTTTCCTAAGATTCCCTGCACTCTGCCCAAATGTTGCCCATAAGTCTCAGCATCTGCATTGATAGTCTGCAGGGCAGAGCCTTTCAGAGGTCCTCTGTGTCAGGCTCCTGATTTGTTCCCTCTTTTCTCTCTCTTTTTAAAGACCAAACTTTACTCTATAAGATGTTCAGTGACATTTTAGTCAAAGCAAGACTCCATAAGTAAAACTAGTACTAATAGCTTTTTGGAGAAGCCAGATACCCACCAAACACTGTAGAAGTTTCCCAAGATATATACGTATATATTTTTACAATATGCCTTTTTGTAACATAAAAAATAAAATAAAATTGATGAAATTACCTGATGACTAGCTTGCTTTATTTTATTTATTTTTTTGCTCTGATTAAGTCCATAGTCAAGTGAAACAATTTTGTAATTTTAATTTTAATTTTTTAATATTAATTAAAGTTTATTTACTTTGTATCCCAGCTGTAGCCCCCTCCCTTACTCCCTCATCCCCTCCCAACCCCAATGTACCTCCCTCATCTCCTCCCATGCCCCTCCCCAAATCCACTGATAGGGAGGTCCTCCTCCCCTTCCATCTGACCATACACCATCAGGTCTCATCAGGACTGGCTGCATTGTCTTCCTCTGTGGCCTGGTAAGGCTGCTCCTCCCCCTCCCATATGGGTAGGTGATCAAAGAGCCAGCCATTGAGTGCATGTCAGAGAGTCCCTGTTCCCCTTATTAGGGTACTCACTTAGAGACTGAGTTGCCATGGGCTACATCTGTGTAGGGGTTCTAGGTTATATCCATACATGATCCTTGGTTGGAGTATCAGTCTCAGAAAAGACCCCTGTGCCTAGTTTTTTGCTTCTGCTGCTCTCCTTGTGGAGCTCCTGTCCAAAGAGGCTTGTTTTAGCTTACTCTTTATAATTCATCATGAAGAGAAACCAGTGTGTGGAGATTCAAGGCCAGAAGCTGGAAGCAGGAAATGATGTAGAGAGAGTGGAAGAATGCTACAAACTGATTTGTTTTCATGTCTTGATCAGCCTGATTTCTTGTCCTACTCAGGCCTACCTGTTTAGAGTTAGCATTGCCCACAGTAGGCTGGGCCTTCTTAAGTCAGTCATTAATCAACAAAAGAAAACAAGAATCCCAGGAGCTAGAAACAGCCCAGATACCCCTCAGTTGAGGAATGGATACAGAAATTGTAGTATATCTACACAGTGGAATATTACTCAGTGATAAAATAAAAAATAAAAAAATAAAACAAAAACAAAAACAAAAAAACAAGGAAATCATGAAATTTGCAGGTAAATGGTGGGAACTGGAAAAGATCATCCTGAGTGAGATATTCCAGAAGCAGAAAGACACACAAGGTATATACTCACTCATAAGTGGATATTAGACATATAATATAAGATAAACATACTAAAATCTGTACACCTAAGGAAACTAATCAGGGAGGAGTACTCTGGCTAAGATGCCCAATCATCATTCAGAAAGACAAAGAGGATGGATATTGGAGGAGGTAGAAAACAGGGAACAGGGACAAGATCCTACCACAGAGGGCCTCTGAAAGACTCTACTCTTTCAGAGGTATCAAGGCAGATGCTGAAACTCATAGCCAAACTTTGGGCAGACTGCAGGGAATCTTATGAAAGAAGTGGGAGATAGAAAGACCTGGAGAGGACAGGAGCTCCACAAGGAGAGCAACAGATCCAAAAAGTCTGGGCACAAGGGTCTTTTCTGAAACTGATACTCCAGCCAAGGACTACTCATGCAGATGGCCTGGAACCCCTGCACAGAGATAGCCTAGGGCAGTTCAGTGTCCAAGTGGCCTCCATAGTAATGGGGACAGAGACTGTCTCTGACATGAACTGATTGGCCTGCTCTTTGATTACCACCCCTAAGGGGGAGGAAGAGCCTTACCAGGACACAGAAGAAGACGATGAAGCCATTCCTGATGAGACCTGATAGACTTGGATCAGAGGGAAGGCAAGGAGGACCTCCTTTATAAGTGGACTAGGAGAGGGACAGGGGTGGGAAAGAGGGAAGGTGGGATTGGGAGGGGAGGAGGGAGTACAGAGGCGATACAAAGGGAATAAACTGTAACTAATAAAAATAAAAATAATTACAAAACAAAAAGATTTCCCGAAGATTGGTCTACAGAACAATCAGATAGTAGCTCCCAATTAGGGTTCCCAGACAAAACTAGCATATGTCAAGCTGACAAAAATTAACTAACACATGCTATCACAGACAATTTCCCAACTAGAAACTGTATGCTACTAAGTGAAACTCCTGGTATACACACACACACACACACACACACCAGGCTATTGTCACTGCTACTGACTGTTCACCAGAAATTGACTTATTGATTAAGACACCGTATACTTATACCTTAGAACTTGGAGAACTCTGTCTTGTACTCAATGAACATTCACTTTTACTGTTGAGGGTTCACAGTGTTGGAAAGCATAATCTCTGATACCAGAGTTTAAAAGTAATTATTAGTTTCATTCATCAAGCTACAGTAAATGCCATCCTGACAAGATATGTGCACTGGTAACCAGCCACCTTTTGTTCAGATTTAAGGCTGGCTTATTAGGTAGGACCCATACCTTGCATTGTCAGTAAGGCCAATAACCTGGGGTTATACAGGTCATGAGTTCTAGAGGAAAACCTACTGTTATTATTCTGTTAAGACAACATAACTAATAAACAGTCTCTCAGGACTTACTGTTACACACAGAGATCCATGCATTGGGCAGCCCTCACCACAGGAACCTCTTCTTGGCGTAGATAGTAATTGACACAGAGACCTATAACTGGTCATTGTGAAGACCATTGGAGACTATAGAGCACTCAGACCTAAACGGGATGGCAATATGACACTCCCCAAGGCTCGAACATATGCAAAAGAGGTAGAGGAAAGCTTGTAAGAGTCAAAGATGATGGATGACTTCATGAAAGCAACATTTTATGGAAAATGGGAGCTTACAGAAATTGTGACATCATATACATGACCTATACAAATTCACTCTAGGAAAAAAAATACAAATATGGAAGAGGGGAACTGGCAAGAATTTCCATTCCTGGCAAAGAAGCTATTCCTAACTGACAGCTTCTGGAAGATAGAAAATCATTTTCTTAAATATGGGTACATTAGGTATATCATGCACACACGGGCCAAGAGTCATAAGTAATCAGCCAACACAAATTGTATTCCATGTTTTTTTAATTATTGTTTTGTTTTAAAAAAGAACAATAGAACATAAAATTGGGTGGGAAGGAATGATCTGGGAGAAGTCAAGAGAGAGAAAATAATATGATCATAAAAAATTGTATGAAATACTCAAATAATTATTTAAAACATCACTAAAAGAGAAATCAAGGCACACAAGGAGAATGCTATAAAATCATAAAATTTATGAAATTTTAAATAAACATAGCTTAGTTTCTGTGAAGTCAAAATTATAAAGGACTTTTTTGTATGTGAGTCAAGTAGATTGGCTACTATTTTGTATGTGAGTCAAGATAAAATTGGCTACTTTATGACAAAACAGAGATTTTAGATTGTGTAGACCAGGAATATAATATTTGTAAGATCACATACAAATACCTGGTACTTGCAAAATAATGCACAGTGGCATCAATCACTTTATCATTTACTTTTATTTGTTAAAAAAAAAAAAAAAGAAAGAAAGCCCTGTCATTGTAACCTTTCTCCAGGGAACCTCACATGTACCAGGAAGTGAGAAACATAGAGACTGCTGGCAATGGCTCTAGGAAGCAGTCAGCTACATACCTTTTGCAGTAGGCTTTACTTTCAGTGATTAGGTCCCTGAGGGCATCAATACCAGGATTAACAGCATAAGCACTCACTCCAGTTTAAAGAGTTACTGTCAGAGAACAAACGCCTGCATATTATGCAATAGTAATATAACCCAAAATGTTGTCTGATTGTCGTCAAAGAATCAAAGAGGTCATAACAAAGTCAAAGAAATAATTACTTTCCTGCATGCCTCCCCAAAGCTAAAGAAACAATTTACAAACTTGGGAGTTGTAAGAAAATATATCAATTATTTGAAAAAAAACCCACTTAATTTGGGGTGTATCTTTTATTTTTGAGTTTATAAAATAATTATATATAATGTATCCCTTCTTTTCCCTCCTGCCAGTCCCTCCTATATACTCCTAATTGCTGGCTTTAAAATTCCTGCCTTCTGTTTTATTATTCTTATGCACATATATGTATGTACATATTATTCATAAATATAATCTACTCTGTTTATTAAGTGTTACTTTTTTATATGTTTTCAGGCTATCCGTTTGGTATTAGACAACCATTTAGTGTGTTCTGCCCTGGGGAAGATTGTTTACTCCATTATCAGAAAAAAAAAATAGCATTCCTTAGTTGCCTGTAGTTTCTCCTGTAGGGTCATGGTCTTTCCTTATCCACTAAGGCATGCCCATTGTTGTTGAGCTTGAAAACTCAATTGCTTTTAAAATATTTTCACTAAGTTGTGATGTTTTCAGATACCGGTTTCACAAAGCAAGTAAAATCCAAAGTTTATGCTTTCTGCTTCTTTGCTCACCTTGACCTTGTCAATTATCTTCAATAAATGTCATCTAAGTAATTAGACAGGGGCTTTATATCTGCAGATGTTGTGTCTGCATATATAATTATTATCTTCACAGCTGTAAGAACAACTGTGTTCTGGTTTCCAGTATGAATACTACGTCTGACAAACCATCTCATCATTAGACTGTTTGGCAAAGGCATATGATTAAAACCTGTTTACAGTGTTATTTAGGGTGTGTCTGTGTGTCTCTGTGTGTGTTCGCACACTCATGTTAGCCAGCTTTTTTAATTTAAATTTATTTTCCACCCTAACCAGTTTTTCCATCCTCTCCTTCTCCCAGTACTTCCCCCAATCTCTCCTTTTACCACCTCTCCACCCCCAATCCACTCCTCTTCCAATTTTCTTCAGAAAAAGGCTTGCCTTGATGGATATCAACCAGAAAAGGCATATCAAGTTGCAATAAGACTAGGTACTCCTTCTCAATTAAGGGGAGGCAAGGCAACCCAGTAGGAGAAATAGGTCTCAAAGACAGGAAACCAAGTCAGAGATAGTTCCTGCCCCCACTGTTAGGAGTCCCACAAAAAGACCAAACTACACATGCAGTGGGCCCTGGTCAGTCCCATGGAGGGTCCCTGGTAGCCATATTTTAAACTTCTATTTCATGCAATGTGATATTAAATCAAATGAAATTATTTCTGTGATGCTTCTGTTTGAAGCAGCTGTAATTTCAGGAGAGTTTTTATTTTAAAAGCCTCAGTGAAAACCAAGACCATCTCTTCTCATTATATAAAGAGCTAATTATATAATGTTTGTCTCTATTAAAAATCTGTTCCAAAGATGGTCATGTTTTGAGAACTAAATGTATGCATAAAACTTGTAAAAGTTCAGGGGAAACAACTCCAACTGTGGGTTCTAAAGGAAGGAAAACATGAAGTCTTAAATGATCATTCAGCAAAGGGCAAATAGTTTTCTGACTAGAACCAAGTAACTTCTGTGTCAAAGGAGTGAAATAGGTTGTGATTGCGGCCTTAGCATCATTAAAGTAACTGTGTTAAAATGATAGCACTGAGACGGAGGGATAACTCATCTGACATTTGATTCAGTTTGAAAAGTTCAAAGACTTCAAATTATTATAGCTAAAGATTGATTTATTTTTGTCCCCTTGCACTAAAAGGTAATTTAGATGGGAGAATATCTTCATTTTAAGAAAAATGTTAGGGTCCTCTCAAAGCCCTAAATGACTTGAGGCTATGAAGACCTTTAAAGCATGTATCAAAAGAAGAAATTTTGTTTCTACTTTCTCTGTTTTCCCCCGCCCCTTCCAATTGATATATTTTAAAACTTGATCCAGTCATTCATCGTTAGTGTTTCAATAAATAAAAAAAAAATATAAAGAGATTACTATCAAAATAATTAAAAATGAAGTTAATGACTTCTGTCTGCCCCGTACTTATGTTTGTATAATTACTTTTATTACAGGACGATATTTTTTAAATATCATCCTATATATTTTTCCTTCCCTCTACAAAAAGAGCATGTTTAGTGGATCTCTGATTTCACATTGCGTATGAATGGGTGAGAAATAACTGAAGACAGCTTAAGTATAAATGGCTCTGAAGTGTGCTATGACCCTTTCTTGTCCTTGTTTGTGGAAGGTATAATTCTGAAGCTCTGTCCAGGAATGATTGGGAGTCGAGGGACAAATACTGTCAAGTCAGCAGGACAGTCACTGTGAAGAGATGAGGCGCAGATACTAAGTGATTAGATGGGAGTTTTCATAAACCAAAAGCATGAGTGACAGAAAAGCTGAGGCCAAAAAAGAAACAAATGGATGTATGGGTTTCTGCTGTGAAAAATACTAGACAGCATGAGCTTGGGACAGCAACATGAAAGGAGCGCTTTATTTCCTCGTCTGCCTCATACAAATGTTATGTAGCTTTCTAAGACAAACAGAAGATATGAGTACAGAGGAGGAAACCCTGGAGTAAGTAAATCAGGTTGGAATTACCAAGGAAGAAAATATTTCAATTGGAAATTACATGTCTAAAATGTAAGTTATAGTCAGTTGTGTCTTTGTGTGTCTGCTGTCAACACCAATGACACACAGGATACAGGACAAGGTGAGACTCTCAGCAGCAAATAAAAGGGAAAGGCAGGATCATTTTCATGGATTTAAATTAAAGAGAAGATCTGGAAAGCAATCTGGCACTTTCTCGGGCAACTAGGAATAGCGCTTCCTCAAGATCCAGCTATTCCTCTCCTAGGCATATACCCAAAAGAGGCTCAAGTACACAATAAGGACATTTGCTCAACCATGTTTGTAGCAGCTTTATTTGTAATAGCCAGAAGCTAGAAACAACCCTTATGCCCCTCAACTGAAGAATAGATACAGAAATTGTGGTACATCTACACAATGGAATATTACTCGGCAATGAAAAACAAGGGAATCATGAAATTTGCAGGTAACTGGTGGGATCTGGAAAGGATAATCCTGAGTGAGCTATCCCAGAAGCAGAAAGACACACATGGTATATACTCACTTATATAGACATATAATATAGGATAAACCTACTAAAATCTATACACCTAAAGAAACTAATCAAGAGGGAGGACTCTTGCTAAAATACTCAATCCCCACCCGAAAGGCAAAGAGGATGGACACCAGAAGAAGAAAACAGAAAACAAGTTAGGAGCCTCCCATAGAGCCTCTGAAAGGCTCTCCCCTGCAGATTATCAAAGCAGATGTTGAGACTTATGGCCAAACTTTGGGAAGAATGCAGGGAATCTTATGAAAGAAGTGGGAAATAATATTTAGATCTGGAGAGAACAGGAGGTCCACAAGGAGAGCAACAGAACCAAAAATTTGAGCACAGGGGTCTTTCCTGAGACTAATACTCCAACCAAGTACCATGCATAGAGATAACCCAGAACTCCTGCACAGATGTAGCCCATGGCAGTTCAGTGTCCAAGTGGGTTCCATAGTAATGGGAACAGGGACTGCTTCTGACATGAACTGATTGGCCTGCTCTTTGATCACCTCCACCTGAGGTGGGGAGCAGCCTTACCAGGCCACAGAAGAAGACAATGCAGCTACTCTTGATGAGACCTAACAGACTAGGGTCAGAAGGAAGGAAAAGAAGGCCTCCCCTATCAGTGGACTTGGGGAGGGGCATGCATTCAGAGGGTGGAGGAAGGGAGGGATTGGGACGGGAGGAAAGAGGGAATCACAGGGGGAATATAAAGTGAATAATGTGTAATTAATAAAGAGAAAAAAGAATAAATGAAGCTCCTTGCTAGTCAAAAAAAAAATTAAACAGAAGAATATGAACTCATATGGCATAAAATCACATTTACATCCCAATGCTCTATTTATTCTAGATTTGTTATGTTTTTATTTTTTCCGTCAACGTAAGCATTAGAAAAATTTAAAACTACCTCATGAGTAAAAAGTTCCATTTGGGAATCTTTTAAATCATTACTTTAATTTTTTTAATTGAAAGTTTATTTGTTTTATACAATATATTCTGATTATACTTTTTCCTCATCCAACCCCTCTCAAATCTTCATCTCTCCACTCACCCAGGTCCACACCCATTCTTGCTCTCTCTCATTAGAAAACAAATAGGAAACAAAAAAAAAGAAAAAAAAATACTAAGTTAAAATAAAAGCAAACATACCTGAATAGGACAAAACAAAAGAGCAACAACAACAACAACAAAAAAAAAAAAAAAGAGGGAAAAGAAATAGCCAAAGAAAAACACACAAACAGCATCATACATAGATACAAAGAAACACACATTTACGCATACATAAAGCTCATAAAGACATAAAATCGGGGACTATGATACATGAAGCAAATTAAAGTTAGAGATACCATTTAGAGCTTTGGCGTCTAGCATAGAAGCTGCTGTGCATGCAGTAAGCATTGCAACACAGATCCAACTGAAGTGGGCTAGAAATATGAGAAATTATACTGGGAAGTAAAATTAGAATGAAAAAGACCACATCCAAAGTATTTTAATTATAGTTAAAATATGTTAATTATGTATTTCCTTTTAATAAAGCATATTTTACAAGTTGATTGTACATATGTCTTACTTTTATGTAGGTGTTGATCTACTTTTAACATTTAATTGCTGGGTGTTCACCGTATGCCAGCCCCAGCAACTTGTGCCTGTTATCTAGAAACATGATGAGTGGATTGCTTCAGAGTACAAGATGTAAGAAATGAACTAAAATAATTATTCATAATTATGTAACATATGCATGCAATCTAAATACATTTCCATTAACATTGTTCACAGTCATCATTATTTTTGTCATTTAGAATGAGCCATCATGTGTGAGCCATTTGATCTGTCTCTTCTCACCTTTGTATCTGTGGCAATGGGGAAGTAATAGAATATCAGATAATATTCTACACAAACGATTAGACTTACAAACTTTAAATGATGAAAGGTGCACAGAACTCTGGTTAAAAGACAATTTGCAAAGGCCTAATACTAAAACCTTAGTTGTAAATCTGGAACAAAGACAAGGAGTCTATTATTTTAATCAATATCTCAGAATTCGGCAGCAGTAATTTGGGTGTTACAAGAGAGAAGCAGTAAGGAAGAATCATAAGACACTAAGCCTTCAGCGAGATGCCCTCGCCCACCCTTTCTCCTTCCTCATCAGGCCTTTTGTCCTACCACCCCCCATTCACTCCAGTTTTGACCTCCACCTTCATATCTTTCTGTGTTTTCTCTTCTACCTTGCTCCCTCTCTTCAACCGCTATCTTTGTCTATGTTATCTCCCCTTCTGAGTGACATTTAAGCATCCTCGTTGGATCTTCCTCGTTACTGATCTTCTTAGGGTCTGTGCATTGTAATATGCTTATCCCAAACCAGGGCAGGCTCCTGGGGGATATGAGAGGTACTCTAGCAGAGACTCCTAGTAGCAGAGACCATAGAGACAAAAGAGGAAATCCTCTACCTAGGCAAGCCTACTACAACCCACCCACAAAACTTTGACTCAAAATTCACCCTATCTACAGGATGTGCAGGGATAAAGATAGAGCAAATACAGCAGAGACAATGCCTGGCCTAACCCAAAACCCACACCATGGAATAGAAGCAACCCCTGACACTATGAAGGATACTCTGTTATGATTGCAGACAGGAGTTAAGCAGAGTTGTCCTCTGAGAGGCTCCACCCAAGCAACACCTCAAATCAGGTGCTGAGACTCACCGCCAAGCATTTGGAGAGGCATGAGGAGACTTGTGGAGGAGAAAAAGACCTGGTGGTGACAGAAACTTCACAAGAATACTAACCAAGACAACTAACCATAGCCAAGAGGGGGCTGCTGAGACTAAAACACAAACCAAGGACCTTGAATAGAATGGATCAAGATAACCCTGTACAAACACGTAACTGATGGGCAGCTCAGGCCTCATGTGGATTCCTAAGCAAGAGGAACAGGGACTATCTGTGACATGGACCCTCTTGCCAGCTTTTCAATTACTTCCCCCGGGTGGGACTGCCTTTCTGGGCCACAGGGGAAGAGGAGACGCTCAGTCCTGGTAGGACTTGATGAGCTGGGATGGATGGGAAGGAGGACTCCTCTTTTCTGAGGAATAGGGAGGGGGAAAGAGAGAGGAAAGGAGAATGGGACTAGGAGGTAAGGAGGATGGGACTATGACCTGGAAGTAAAGTAGATAAAAAGATAAATTACTTTAAAAAAGAAAAATAAAATAAAATAAGCTTTCAGTTCAGATCAGTGGTTACTTGTTTACACTGGACAGAAATGTTTATTTTCCTCTCAGGAAATTTAAAATATCATATATTGCACCTAGTCAAATAATTTCTCAGGTTTTACCTACCACCAAAGAAGAAAATCTTGGCCTTGAATACAGATACAGTTATAGCTCCATTTAAGAGGAGAAATAAAAGCACACATCAGATGGTGCATAAATTGGCTAGGCCTGTTATTACACAAAGTAGTGCAGCTTCAACAGTATAAATCAGTTTTCTCATAGTTCTGGCATCTAAGATCCAGGACAAATGTAAACACAGAGAGGCATTTGGACTCCATGTCCCTTAACAAAACACCCACAATTGACTACCCACTAGTGTCTGTGGCCTCCTCCTCTGCTTTAGGACTTTGGTCAAGTTTGCATTATAAAGTATGCTTTTCCTTACTCAGAGTAAGTCTCAAGTCCAACCAGAAAGTTATCAATTATCCCCAAACACTAAGGAGACTTCTTCACCAGTGGACACATCTGGCTTAGTAGACAAGTTTCTTTTTTTGTGGTGGACAATAACAGTTAATACAGAAACTCACAGCTGGTCAGTTGCTGAGACTGGTAACTTTTAAGTGATCAAACTTGAAATAGACTTTTTTTATTACCCTCTTTAAATCCCAGAAAACATTGTAGAAAGTGATAAAAAAAAAATTGCACAAGCTAAAAGACGAATGTCTTTCAGAGGAAGGAAGATTTGCTAGGCAGTGTGATGTCAGCAGGAAAGGGAGAGGACAGTAAGATAGGGCAATGGACTACATTAACCATGCATGAAACTCAAAAGAAAAGGGAAAGAGACCAAGATAGAAAATGTGCGAACTGTTCTCTCTTTTGATTTCCTTCTGTTTGGCTTGGAGGTGGTTGTGTTTGCTTTGTGTGGTCATTTCTGGTGTTGTGGGTAGACTTATCAATTCGCTTTATTTTAATCATCTCTCTAAATATATCCATCACCTCATATAGTCTGTGTTCTGGGTGCTTCAGGACATTAGAGTATGGATTTACACGTGGCACACTTTGCCCTATACCTGACATAAAAATAAATAGTACAAAGAAGCTACAAAAAGTCTCTTGAAACTTTTTACTGCAGTGTAACTAAATCGTAAGGCATACATTGTCTATGGCTACCTCCATCTCCACTAGCGTTTAGCCCTGGGCTGATATCCAGCAGACTCATGATAAATGCATGAGTGAATGAATGGACAGCTGATTTACTAACAATAAAAGGTAGCCAGTGATCTCCATTTCAATGTAATCTCTCTATTATTTATGTTGTAGCATATCGAACCTAGCTTAGTTATTTACTATGTTCATGTCACATTTAACAGCCACCTTCCAGTAACTTTTCAGTTTGTGTGCTTTAAGCAGTCATCACTAAATCTCAGTATTTCATATGTAATTATTAATTATTTCTCTGAAAAATAGATAACACGTAAGAATCAACAGAAATACTATTTTTAAATTTTTATTATTAAGTGGGTTTAGTTATAATTCTAGTACTCGAGGGACCAAATATGAAACACAAGCTTATTGCAGGCCTAGCTTGTATATACAGAAAGAGTCTGCCAAAGATTTTTAAAAAGTACCTGACCTACAAAAATATGTGCCACAAATAAAATGCTTCGTGGAAATACTTGGAATTTGCATGATTTTAATGGTGATGATAATGCTCAGGAGTCAGCATTACCAATAAATCACATCCAGGCATGTGTTATACTAAAATACCTTTACACATTCTCATATACAGTACAGCTAAATAAAATTCTATCACAGTAAGTTTCTGTAACACAATTCTCAGTTATAGACACTTATCATTCTGAATAAATAGTCTCATAAACTCATAAACTTATTGTATATTGGCAATTCAAATCAGAATACAAACATATGTAGGTAAACAAATCTCCAATTCACTGAAAGAACATTAAAATTGCCAAAGATTCACTAAGTCACCTTGAGTGTACACAGTATCTGTGTGTGTGAATCTGAAAGCGCTTTGACAGTCTCACATTGTGGAGGATGCCATTTCTTCACTTTTCACAAATGCCTCCTGGTCAGTGGGATCATGTCGGTAGCTGAACTTGATGAAGTCCATGTGTTGGCAAATGAAAGAAAGAAGAGGAAGAACTGTCAGGAAGTGTAAACAGCACCCCTCATCAGAGCTGAGTTTGCAATTACACTTCAGTCAAGTAGGAAAAACAGTCAGGCTGATTTTGAAGTAAGCCATTCTTTCTGTCTAAAAGGTAAACAGTGCTTCGAATGGTATTTGAAAACATTGTTTTATATCAAATCATGAGCCTAAGCACTTTCCATCACCAATAGCTCACTCAAAGCCATGTGATGTTTCATCTTCAAAGTGTTGATCGACTAAAGCAGTAACACCCACACTTCACACAAATAAGATTGTAAAGTGATGTTTAAGTACTTAGTTATAAGCATTCTCTAAAATGTTTTGTATACGATAAGAAAAATTTCGAAAACTCTACGCTAGAAAGCATTTTGTTGCTGAAATTTCCAGGTGTAACGATGAATTGTGCATACGTCAAGTCAATAAAAGAGGAAATTGTCTTCACTAAATGTTTTTCAGCACCTAGAACTCAATTTTTCTGTTGCAAATCATCTCAGTTAATGCAAATAGTAACTATAAATTTTATATGAAATATTTATGTATGGCTCAGTCCTTATACAAGCATGGAACTTAATTTTATCTGTGTGATAGAATATTTTGTTATGTTGGCCAACCACAGTGATGCAAAATCCTAGTGGGTTGTTTTTTTTTTTTTTGTCAGATTTAAAAATTTTTCATCCATCTTGGAATTTTTAATTGAGACATAATAATTATGCATAATCACGGCATATAGTGCAATAAGTTGACACATGCATAGCATGAGCACATGGAGATAATTTGCATTTATAGCTTAAACATTAATCATTTATTTGCATTTGGAGCCTGTAAAATTGTTTTTTTTTTCTAGTCCTTTATAAAATAGGTAAGTTGTTGTAACCATAGTTACTCTGAGGACTGTAGAACAGCTGAACTACTTGTCTAATGCTTGTCTGACTTGTATCTTACTAATTTTTACTCAGTCTCCCTTTTTGTCTCCCCCAACCTTTTCATGCCATTTAACTTTCTTCGTTCATCAGGTCAGGTTCATTTCCCTAGTGTCCACAAATGAATGAAAAAACATAATATTTATTTTTCCATTGCTGCCTTATTTCATTTAGCATAAAACCTTCTAGTTCTATCTATTTGCTTTTTTTATAAATTCATTTTTTTAAGTTTATTACAGTTTATTCACTTTGTATTCCAGCAGTTGCCCCCTCCTTTATTCCCTCCCAGTCCCACTTTCCTTCCCTTGTCTCCTTCCATTCCTCTCCTCAAGTCCACTGTTAGGGGAGGTCTTCTTCCCCTTCCCTCTGACCCTAATCTATCAGGTCTCATCAGAAGTGGCTGCATTGTCTTCCCCCATGGCCTGTTAAGGCTGCTCCCCACTCAGGGGGAGGTGATCAGAGGGCAAGCCACTGAGTTCATGTCAGAAATATCCCCTGTTCCCTTACTAGGGAACACACTTGGAGACTGAGCTGCCATGGGCCACATCTGTACAGGGGTTCTAGATAATCTCCATGCATGGTCCTTGGTTGGAACATCAGTCTCAGAAAACACCCCTCTGCCCAGATTTTTTGCTTCTGTTGCTCTCCTTGTGGTGCTTCTGTCTCCTCAGGTCTTTCTATCTTCCTATTATTTCATAAGATTCCCTTCACTCTACCCCCAATTTTTTTTATTTTATTTTAGTAAAGCAGCATCTTTAGGATCAAGACCAGGGCAGTCCATTGCAAACTGAAAAGACAGTCACACCCAGCTATATAACATAAAGGTAATTCATCATAAGAAATGAAATCAACCAATGTCAACGCAAGGAACAAAGCACTAATGACAAATATATTCGTGTACCAGTTTTCATCCATTCTTAACACCAAATTTCTGAAGATAGAAGTTGAAAACCATTATGTAAGGTTGTTATGGCTAAAATACTATGACAAAGAAAAATTAAAAATTGCTGCTATGCAAAGCAATGTACATTTTCATCATGGTGCCCAGACAAGCCTTTTAAGAAGCTTTTGATTTTTTTGTGACCTTGTCTTCTTTTTCTGTCTTTTTCATCATTGAATCATGCATGTCCTCATTATTGTTCATGTTGGCATTTGAAGTTGCCTCAAACTCACCTTATTTTCCATTTAGCTTATCCACATTTAAGAAAGCATTATTCTCACCTTGATGTTATATTTGTTATCAAGCTTCCTCTATTTCATCTCAGCCTATAAATTGAGTAACAACACATAATCCTTTTATTATTGAGTAGATGTAAAAATATATAAATGTCTTTCATTTCTTAATATTTTTGTTTCTTTTCTTTTTTATTTTTATTTTATTAAAGTTATTTACTTTACATCCCAACAGTGTCTCGTCCCTCCTCTCCTCTCTGTAACCCCTCTCTCCCCTTGCTCTCTCCCTTCTTCCCCAGAATAAGGGATCCACCTCCCCCTGTATCAACCCTCCCCAGCACATCAAGTCACATCAGGACTGAGCATATCCTCATTCACTGAGGCCAAGCAGGGAAGCCCTGCCAGAGGTAAGTGATCCAAAAGAGAGAATAGAGTCCATATTAGAAGCAGCCCCTCCTCTATTCGCAGGAAGACCCACATGAAGTATAAGCCTCTCATCTCTCATCGGCCACATATGTGCAGGGGTGTCTAGGTTCAGATCATGTCTCAGTCTTGATGTCTCAGTCTCTGTAAGCCCCCACGGGTCTGGGTTAATTGTCTCTGTTGGCCTTCTTGTGAGGTTCTGTCCCCTCCAGGTCCTTCCATCTTCCCCCAACTTCCACAAGACCACTGAAGCTCTGCCCCATGCTTGGTAGTAAGTCCCAGCATCTGTCTCAATATAATGCTGGGTGGAGCCTCCCAGAAGACAGTCATATGAGTTAGAATTTTATATGCAAAGATAGCACAGAATCATTAATAGTGTCAGGAGTTGGCTCTCTACCAAGGAGTGGGTCTCAGGTTGGACCAGTCAGTCACTGGTTGGACATTTCCTCAGACTCTGTTTCTTCTTTATCCCTGCACTTCTTGTAGACAGGGTTATTTTTGGATCAACATTATTGTGGGTGGGTTGTGTGCCCCTCCCTCCACTAGTCCTGCCTGGCTAGGAGGTGGTCACTTCAGTCTTCATGCCCCCCCCATTAGGAGTCTCAGCTAGAGTCACACCTATCTCATCCAAGAGCCTACCAGCTTAAAGGACTCCAGCTTATCAAGAAGATGCCCACCAGTTTCCCTTCTTATTCCCAGCCCTTTCACCTCCCATCCCCATTCTCCCTACATCTGTTCCCCTCCCCATTCCCCCTCCAGCCCAGTTCCTTCTCTTCATCCACTTCTACTGCCTAGTCCATTTCCCCTTCTGAGTGACAATCTAGCACCCTCCCTTAGGTCCTCCTTGTTACTTAGCATCTTCAACAAATAGTGCTGGTCTAACTGGATGTCTGCATTTAAAAAAAAATGCCAACAGATCCACATATATCACCCTGCACAAAACTCAAGTCAAAGTGTATCAAGGACCTTGATATAAAAACCAGAAACTCTAAATCTATTAAAAGACAAAGTGGGAAAAAGTATGGAATTAATTGCCATAGGAAACAACTTTCTGAACAGAACACCAACAGCACAGGCTCTAAGGTCAACAATTAATAAATGGGATCTCATGAAAATGAAAGCTTCTGTAAGTCAGAGAAAAAACCATCAGCCTACAGATTGTCAATAGAACAAAATGGCAGCATACACATAGAGAAAAGGTCTTTATCCAACCAGACATCAGACAGAGGGCTAATATCCAAAATATAAAAAGAACTTAAGAAATTAAACACCAGCAAATCAAATATCTTAATATTCATCACCAAGTAAGGAATTATAACTCAGAGATGGCATGAATTCAGGTTAAGTGTTGGTCCTGTGAGGTCAGTTTGTGACTATGTATATTTGTTGGGCCTGTATACAGTGTGCAGTCAGTCTCCTCCATTTTCACTTCCAGAATTTTGAATAACATCAACGTTCAAACACCTTCATCATTGTGAAGATGAACAAAAATATTATATATATTCATATGCACCCTGAATAGGGCTTTGTGACAAGAATTGTTCACTGACTAATTCATATCATAGATATTTTGAGATTAGGTCAAATTTCATCTTAACATGCTCAAACATTGACCCAACTAACCAAAATTTTACTTATCATGTGTTTTTTTTGCTGTGTATGAATTATTATGGAAAGCCTGAAATAAGAATACTTTGTTTCTTAAATTTATGCATTTTATGCATGTATGCAGATAGTGTTTCACATGTTAATCTACAAAATTATCTATTATGTATAATGTTACATGCATTTAAAACTTTTGTGTTTAAATATACTGTAATTGAAAATGTATTTATCTTGTTCAGTCAAGTGAACATTATAATATTTTCTGGTACACGTGTAACATTTATGCTTGTTTGAATGAGAAATATTCTTCATAAGTTCATGTACTTAAATATATTGGTACCACAGTTTGGGGGAGGTTACAAATGGTGTACCCCTGATGGAGAAGGTACATCACTGGACACTGGATTTGAGCCTTTGTAGCTCAACTCATCTCCAGCTCTCTAATTGTTTGCAGTATATGGTTGTAGACTTGCTCATATTCCCATGCCATTAGGGACTTGCCCACTGAAACTAGAAGCCAAACAAACTTTTTCCCTTATAAGTTGCTCTGGTAAGAGTGTTTTATCATCATAACAACAAAAGTCACAAATACTACATTGTTTGTTCTGATATATTTTTTGGAAACTCTATTTTTTATTTATTATTATTATTATTATTATCAGTATCATTATTTATAATTTATTAAATTTGTACCCCAGTTTTAGCTACCACCCTCCCTCCCTCTTCCTCCCCTATCCATCTTTCCTAGTCAGCTGATAGGGGAAGTCCTCCTCCCCTATCATCTGACTCTAGCCTATCAGGTACCATCAGGATTACCTGGATCCCCTTCCTCTGTGGGCTGGTTAGGTCACCCCACCAAGGAAAGATGATCAAGGGAACTGAGCTGCCTATGGGCTACAGCTGAGAAGGGGGTCCAGGTTCTCTCTATGCATGGTCTTGATTGATGTATCAGTTTCTGAAGTCCCCTTCAGGGTCCTTCTAAGAAACCCTGCTCAGATGTAGTCCATAAACAGCTCAGTCTTCATGTGGGTTCCATAGTAAGGGGAGAAGAGACAGTCTCTGACATGAACTAGGTTGCCTGCTGCTTGGTCATTTCTCCCTGGTGGGGAGACCTAGTCAGACCACAGAGGAAGAGGATCCAGACAATCATGATGGGACCTGATAGGCTAGAGTCAGAGTGTTGGGAAGAAGGACTTCCCCTATCAGTGGACTGGGAGAGAAGGATGGGGAGGAAGAGGGTAAGATGGTGGAACAGGGATGAGATGAGGGAGGGGGCTACAATTAGGATAAAAACTGAATAATTTGTTGTTAATAATAATAATAATAATAATAATAATGAAAAATCTTTCTTCCTCAAAGCTCATATTCAAGTTTATCTGTTGTGTGTTATAAATCACAGTGATTTTACTGAGCATGCATTTCTTTGCTCATATGGACATATAGTGATTTAATTACAGAGAGTGAGGACTTCTGATGTGTTCCTGCCATCAACCTTTAGCATGTACCAAATTAAAAAATCTGCATATTGTGTTATGTTAGACTGTCTGATTTTAAAATCGATCGTTGGCTTACTGAGTTGAGTTTCATAAAGACTTATTAAGTAAACTTTGACTTAGGATAAGGGTAGAATTTTCAATAATTTTTAATGGCCCTAAACATACTACAATTTGATATTGCATATCGATGTGAAGCAGATTTGTTACCATTGGCAAGAATGAAACAAAAATACAAACCAATCCTGAAAAACAATGGAGATGATCCACCCATGCCTTACAATCTCAAATTTTCAACCAAAATTTAATGCCTTTGGAAAAAATAGGCAAGCCTATTCATGTAATCAGCATTTTCCAATCTCTGTGATTCTTCAATAAATGGTAAAATCGTGTGCATACCAAAGAACTATTTTAAAATTATTTTCTCTGCTTTATTATAAGTAACTTGGATCTCTACACCTACTTCTACACCAGGATACTTATATACCGGGAATCATGGGAAAAATCTTTTCCCTAGAGAGAAAAGATGTCACAAATAGAAAAAAATATAAGAGGCTATGTTCTGTATCAACAAAAATTATTCTCACCACGAGAAAGAAAAGAGGGCTCCCACACCCTACCTTCTCTGATCTGCTCCCACCGAATCCCAGGAACAGCAAACCAGCGTTTTACTATCTGGCTGGAGCTGAATCTTGCAAGCAAACAGTCATACAGGTTCAGAGTGATGCAAAAGGGGCTGTCGATCACATCTTTCTTGATCAGCCTCTGGAAAGCCCTTTTGGACTTCGGAGACTAAAAGAGGCCCATTGGATGGATCCCTAAGTAGTCACCCCCAAGACCAATCGCGTTCCAGATCCACCTTGCCAGCTTCATTGTCCTTGTAGAAGGCTTTGGATTGGAACAGAGTTTCCTTCTCCTCCTTCAGTGTCTCCTTAATGTTCACTCTCTCTGATAGAAGAAGGCCTGTCGCTCGGATGGACACAGGCTCATCTGCAAGGACATTGAAGGGGTGGCTATCAGTTTGAACTTTGGCAAGCTTGCGAGTGGATCAACGGGCGCTTCTTCCCTGCAAACAAAAGAGAAAATTGAGCTGGAGACTTAAAAGGCCAGGAAAAGGCTGTTCTCAAGTCTGATCAACTCAAACTTCCAAGGACTTTGGTACAATACGTGCAGCACTCGAAGAAGAAGGGAGAGAAGCGGAGAGTTGAGAAAGACAGGGAGAGAGTGATTAAATGAGCTAAATGACATGCTGAATCTGTTGAGTGGAGATCAAACCTGGGAATTCAAACTAGGTTTGATTGCACAGGTCCGTATCTCAGCCATTCCAAAATTGTAGTTTTGTGGTTTTGAGTAAATTTATCATTAATGCATTGAAAAATAAATAAATAAGTAGCTTTGCTAATGATTTGTTTATAATTTCTAAATTATACATTAGAATTTTTTTTTAAAAAGGAAAGCAATCTATCAACGTAAAGTAACATGTAATCTGTACATTTTAGGGATATAGTTTTTATCAATGTGAAGAAGTACTCTATTCTTATTCTTCTGTTTTTTAATAAAATTGGTGTCAAGTTTATCAAACACATAAACTGATGTGCTTATCTGATTTTTGTTTTCTGGCCTTAACATTTGATTTGTAGTAATTGTCTTGTCAATTTATAGGATATCTTTGGATTATTGTATATTAATTTTATTCATTTATTATTTATTTTTAGTTTTGATTGTTTTGTTTATTTGTACCTATGGGCTTATGAAGATAATTTTATTTAAAATGCTTTTTTTTTTTACTATTTGTAAGGATTTCCAATTATCTACTGTGTACCCTAACTTTTCATAGAGTCCATATTTGAGAATTTGTCTATTATTATGTTTCTAAAGAGTACATCTGCATCCCATTTTCCCCTCTGGTGAGCTCTAATTTGTGTTCCTTATTGATGCCTTGTTACTGTTCATTGATAAGGTCGCATTGACAGTATTTTATTTTCCACTGATTTAATTTACTCCTTTTCCCCTATAGTTAGACTGACTTATTTCAAAAGTTTGATTCATTAAATATTTATTCAATCAGATTAATTTTAATCTGATCATATTTTTATCATGTGTTAGGTTTTTTTTTCAGTATTTCCTTTTTTTTGGAACAAATGATCCATTCTTCCAGCTGTACCATATTTATTTTAATATCTTATAATTTTTTACTTTTTCCCCCTTGAAGCCACGATTATAAACAACTGTCCTATTTATATTTCAAGTGCTTAAAAGTTTTCATTTTAATGTCCTGTTATTCTATTCCTATGTTGTTTCCATTCTGGTCAGAGAACATATGCCTTTGGACTAAGAAAGGGTCAAATTAACATTTTCTCAGTTGTATTTTTATTACAATTAATACTATTAGCTTAATGTTCAGAATGCATGAGCACAATACATTCATTTGAATAATTCAGGTATTCATATGAATAAAATGGAGCCATATTATGATAAGACATTTTAACACAATATATTTGAAAGTTTGAACCAAACATGTTATTCTAAACTTTCATAAATATTGTCTAGTCACTAGTTAGTAATGGAATCAAATATTCCTTCTAGTTACATAGCTTCCTGGCTTGCTGGATTTTACTCATATTTAATTAAGCATTTTTCTCTGCGACACTATAAAGAGAAGCTTATTTTATTCCTATAAGACCTTAGAGAATTTTGAAAATAGATACAGTGTTTAGTTATATAGCTAAATTTTCTATAATTAAAAACAAGGAAAAAATGTGTTGTGTGTATATCTATGTTGTCTACTTAAATTATATGTGTCTGTGTTTGTGTGATTTCCATTTGAAGGACAGATACCATGGCATTTTTATTTGTGTTATGAAAAATAGTTGGGACAGCGAGTGGCACAGCATGTATGGGTACTCTGCTAAAAGTTTGGTGGCCTTAGTTGATTCAACAAAAAATCATTTGAGCTCAAGTCATGGGTCATGGTATCTGTAGACCAGTACCCAAACATTAAGCAAATAAGTGTGTGTGTGTGTGTGTGTGTGTGTAATCTCTGTGGGCATTTTGCCTTTATTTTAGCAGTGATTGGGATTAATCTAGAACCTCAAGCATTCCTCCAGTGAATCACATCTCCAGCCACCTACTAAGCATTTTTACATAAGCCTTTACTTTAGCCTGAGTTTTATGTATTTTTTCATAATATCAAAGGATGTGTTTTGATAATAGTGTCAGAAATCTTTGATTCCATAGCAACCTATTGTAATAATAATAAAAGTGAAACTTAAAAAAAAGCTTTATATGTAAAAAGACCTTGGGTACTATAATAGCAATGAATTTTTATGAGATTAAATTACAATGGAAATATGGTTTGTATAGATTTGAAACACAATCCATTTTATCACGTTAAACAAAACTAGAGATATATTACTCTACCCGTTAAGTATATTTTAAACATAATATTGAAATTCCCTTGTTGTCTCCTGCAAATACATTTCCTCAGGCTGTTGCAGTTTTACACATACAATCTTTCGGGTGTTAATTCCTTACTTTCTTCAACATATTATTGAGTACCTCATAGTAAACATGACATAATTTTGTTTAACTTTGAGCTATTACAGTGGAACTGAGGTTTCTAAAACTATATTGTTGTTCAATATGTTTATATATGATCAAATAAAATACCTGACTTCCTAAAGGCATTAACATAATCTGTCTTAGCTTCTGATCAATGGTTTCATTGAGGACAGCTATACTGAGAGTAGGAATTTACCTCCTAGGGTAGCATACTTTGAAAGCAAACTTAATAATTAAGTATGCAAATCACTGACCTCATAAAACCTTTATAAAATATCCATGAAATGCATGGATGTTTTTATATGAACTTGTTCTAAAAAGTATTTAGCAATTTGTGTGTAGCTTAAAGTGTGAAAATGTAAAATTTGTACATATATTCAAATTTCTCCTATTTTCTTATACTTAATTTGAACTGTAATAGAGACTGTGGCCCTCTTTCATGATTGTATGATTTCATAAGTTTACAGATTGCTTTCTCTCTGATATCTCTCTTGTGTCATGTTAACCTTTTATTCCACTTACTATATTACAGTTTATTTTCACATTGCTCATCACAGCATTGACTTTTTTTTTTAATTCATATACATGCTTGATTTTCTTTAAGTCAGTCCTGGAGAGGTCAACCTTGCCTGTGAGTAAGACAAAGCTTCTATATAGCTCAGGTAGAGGGTTTCCAGGTAGGTGAAAATAGATGGGGTTACAGGATCAGAACATAACAAGGTTATCCCAACAGGTAGTCAAAATAAGGTAATCCTAGGGGGTTGTATAACCATTTGAAACAAAGGCAGTGTTACAAGATGTTATAAATAACTTTTTGAAACAAACACTCAATTGCCATTCCTGCAACAAGAAGTTTAGAACCATATGTGGTTCAGATTATAGGTGGGACATAGCCCAATCCTTCAAAAACAAGTTTATTCATAAACAGGAACAAACCCAGTTTGTCTTTACTACAAGATGGCTTTTAAGCTTAAGATGGAGAAAGACTTGTAGATCAATACCTTGTCCAGTCTTCATCAGAGAGGCTTCCTCTGACAGCAGATGGGAGCAGTTACAGAGACTTATAGCCAAACATTATGCTAAGATAGATTCTAAATTGGAAGTACATCAGGACCTTCCTTTTGGAAACAGGAAACCCTGTAGAAGATGGAAAGGAAAGACCTTAGGACTGAGAGGAGATGGAGGACACCTGAAGAACATGGCCCACTGAATCAACTAAACAGGGTTCACATGAACCCACATCACAGAGACTGACGTGACAATCATGGGCCCTGCAAGAGCCTGCACTAGGTCCTCTGTATTTGTGCTATGCCTGCTAGTTTGGTGGTTTTGTGGGACTCTTAACAGTGGGAGCATGTTTGTCTCTGACTCTTTTGTCTGCTCCTGCTACTTTTTTCCCCGTTGCCTTTATAAGAGTTCTTTTGCATTGCCTTGATGAGTGCTTTCAAACTGACTTACTGTATCTTCTTTGGTTGTGTTTGGTTGTCTCTTGGAGGCCTGGGCCTTTATGAAAGAAAATGGAAGAAGAGTGGGTCTAGAAGAGAGGGTAGGTAGTAGGAATCTGGGAAGAGTGGAGGGAACAAAAAAACTGTAGTCAGAATGTTTAGTATGAGAGAAGAATCTATTTTCAATAAAAATAAGATAAATAATATCTGGCTGAAAAACACCTAAAGAAATGCTCAACATCCTTAGTCATCAGGGAAATACAAATCAAAACGAACCTGAGATTTCACCTTACACACATCAGATTGGCTCAGATCAAAAAATCAAATGACAGCACATACTGGAGAGGATGTGGAGAAAGGGGAACCCTCCTCCACTGCTGGTGGGAATGTAAACTTGTACAACCACTTTGGAAAGCAATCTGGTGCTTTCTCAGACAATTAGGAATAGTGCTTCCTCAAGATCCAGCTATACCACTCCTAGGCATATATCCAAAAGAGCCTCAAGTACACAATAAGGACATTTGCTCAACCATGTTTGTAGCAGCTTTATTTGTAATAGCCAGAAGCTGGAAACAACCCAGATGTCCCTCAACTGAGGAATGGATACAGAAATTTTGGTACTTTTACATAATGGAATATTACTCAGGAATAAAAAAAAAGAAAATCATGAAAAGATCATCCTGAGTGAGCTATCCCAGAAGCAGAAAGACACACAGTGTATATACTGGTATATACTCACTCATAAGTGGATATTAGACATATAATATAGGCTACAGCTACTAAAATCTGTACACCTAAAGAAACTAATCAAGAAGGAGGATTCTGGCTAAATTCTCAAACCCCATACACAAAGACAAAGAGGATGGACATCAGAAGAAGGAGAAAACAGAGAACAGTACAGGAGCCTGCCACAGAGGGCCTCTGAAAGGCTCTACCCTGCAGACTATCAAAGCAGATGCTGAGACTTATGGCCAACCTTTGGGCAGAGTGTAGGGAATTCATGAAAGAAGTGGGAAATAATAAGACAACATAGAATTTTAAAAGGTTCCTAGTAAAATGATATATGTAGAAAGCTCAGTAGCAAACAAGTAAAGGCAGAGTGAGTCACCCCCAAATACTAAGCCAATATGTCAGATGAAAACTGATGTCAGTCATGTTGACTTCCATGTAAACATGTTTCTGCAGGACCTGGACATACATTTCTAGTATACACTGACCTGACATCCTACTAGGCTCCTTGTCATGTGTATTGCACAGATTACATGCTGTAAAATATGCCATTGTGGTGAAATATTCCATGCTCCCCGAATTCATCTAACTCTGGGTTTCCATTCTTTTCCCAAGTACCCTTCCTGCCCTTTCTCCATCCCCTTTTTTTAGAGGACCCTTTCACTCATATATTTTAAGATGCACACTTTAGTTCCTTCTGTCCTCCTTTATTTATTTCATTTGCTTTGCATCCTTGTAGTCCCTTCCCTCTTTTCTTCCAGTTCCCTTCCAACTTCCCCCTTTCTTCAGAAAAAAAAAAAGGAGCTCCCTTTCCCATCCACCTCAGCTCATTAAGTTGCATTAGGAGTGGACTTGTCCTTTTCTCCTGTGGCCTGTCAATGCAGTCCCTCCAAGTGAAAGTGATCTAAAAGCTAGCAAGTGAGTCCCTGTCCAATGCAGTCTCCACTTCCCTTACTAGAGGATCCACTTGAAGCCTAAGTGGTCTACCTGCTACATCTTTGTAGGGGGCTGAGGTCCAGTTCACGCATGGTCCTTAATTGATGCTACCATCTCAACAAACACCTGTGGGCCCTGGATAGTTGGCCCTGTTTTTTTGTTGTTTTGTTTTGTTTTGTTTTGTTTGTTCTAGTGGTACTCCTGTCACTTCTGAGTCATTCACTCTTTTCTCCCGATAGTCCCCAAACATTGTTCGACTGTGAGTCTCAGCATCTGTTTTGAGACACTGCTGGGCAGAGTCTCTCAGACAACTCTGATAGGCTCCTGTCTGCAAGTTTAGCAGAGTATCCTTCATAGTGTCAGGGGTTGGCACTCTTTGATTGGGGGGAGGTCTTTGGTTGAGACAGGCATTGGTTGGACAGTCCCTCAAACTCTACTCTATCTGCTCTATCTTCATCCCTGCGCATCTTGTAGGCAGGGTAAATATTGGGTCAAAGTTTTTGTAGGTAAGTGGGTATTCCCCACTCTTTACTAGAAGACTAGGCTAGTTAAAGGGTCTCCTCTTCAGCTTCTATGGCCTCTGCTACTAGGAGTATTTGCTTGAATCCCTCATATCCTCCCAGGAGCCTACCCTGACTTAGGTCTCCAGCTTGTCATAGACATAGACTAGGCTAGTTAAAGGGTCTCCTCTTCAGCTTCTATGGCCTCTGCTACTAGGAGTCTTTGCTTGAATCCCTCATATCCTCCCAGGAGCCTACCCTGACTTAGGTATCCAGCTTGTCATACACATAGCCCCACCCTCAGTTTCCCTCTATTGTTTCTGCTCTTAAAGCACAGCTTACTACCTATCCTTCTCAGACTAATCTAAGTTTTGACAAACAACTGATGAAAAAAATCTTCCTCCTGATGCCTGTGTTTCTGGGTCTGGGTTACCTCAATCTGGATGATCTATTTTAGTTTCATCCATTTGCCTGCAAATTTCATAATGTCATTTAAATTTTTTAATCTAAGCAATTTTTAATTTATCCACTTTATATCTCAATCACAGTCCCCTCCTTCGTCTCATCTCAGTTCTAGCCTCCCTCCTTCTCCTTCTCCTTCTCCTTCTCCTACTCCCCTCTCCTAGTCCTAAGAAAGGGGAACCCTCTTCCTCTACCAACTGACACCAGCCTATCAAGTCTCATCCTTTTCCTCTGTGGTCTGCCAAGGCAGCCCTGCCAGGGGGCAATGATTGAGGAGCAGGCAAAAGAGTCCATGTCAAATTGTTTCTAATAGCTGAGTAATACTCCATTGTATAAATGTACCACATATATAGATACACACACACACACACATACATATATACATACAGAAACACACATACACACATTGAGCTACATGAATTATTCCAATTAATAGTAATACATATATGTTTTCTAGTATCTACTCTCAACGTATTTATAAAGACAAAATCTACAACGCAAAGTAGCAGTGATTCTGTGAACATAGTTCTTTTAGGATTCAGTGTATGTTTGTCTCTTAAGAGAAGACCAGGAACCCACCAAGATTTCCTGTTAATGATTTCCCTACCAATAGAAGAGCCTAACTGTGTGACCTCAAGTAGAGACTACACAAGAAATAAACACAACAACAAAACCACCACTCTATGAGAAATTCTCTCCAATCTCAGTGTTAACTAAGATGACTTAAGTACTGTATGTAGTCTTGTTTTATTCCTTCTTGTTCCAAACTTAAGGGCACAAGATTCCGATGTCTTTGATTTCTCATTAATATCTTTTCTTTTTCCTCTATCTTTTTTTTATTATTTTTTTATCAGTTACATTTTATTAACTCTGTATCCCAGCCGTGTCCCAATCCCTCATTCCCTCCCAGTCCCTCCCTCCCTCCCTCATCTCCACCATGCCCCTTTCCAAGTCCACTGATAGGGGGGGACCTCCTCCCCATTCATCTGATCCTGTTTTATCAGGTATCTTCAGGACTGGCTGCAAAGCCCTCCTCTGTGGCCTAACAGGACTGCTCCTCCCTTCAGGGGTGGGGAGACCAAAGAGCCAGTCATTGAGTTCCTGTTAGAAATAGTCCCTGTTCCCCTCACTTTGGGAAACCAATTGGTTACTGAGCTACCACAGGCTACATCTGAGTGGAGGTTCTAGGTTATATCCATACATGGTCCTTGGTTGAATGTCAGTCTCAGAACAGACCCTGTGCCCAGATATATTTGGTCCTTGTGGAGCTCCTATCCTTTCCCCATCAGACTAACACCCCTTCTTTCTTATGATTCCCTGTACTCTGCCAAAGGTTTGGTCATGAGTCTTTGCTTTGAAAACACTGCTAGTTAGAGTCTTTCAGATGCGCTCAGTAGACTCCTGTCATACGTTCAATGCACATCCCATCTGTCTTTCTAAATGAGGATTGATCATCTTACCCCATGTCTGCTCAATTGATTATCTTTTTTAGGTGTATAGATTTCATTATGTTTATCATATCTTATAGGTCTATATAAGTGAGTATATCCCATGTTTGTCTTTCTCCTTCTGGGATATTTCACTCAGAATGATTTTTTCTAGATCCCACCATTTGCCTGCAAATTTCATGATTTCCTCCTTTTTGATTGCTGAGTAGTATTCCATTGTATAAAAATACCACAATTTCTGTACCCATTCCACCGTTGATGGACATCTGGGTTGTTTCCAGGTTCTGGCTATTACAAATAGAGCTGCTATAAACATGGTTGAGCAAGTGTCCTTTTTGTGTACTTGAACAAACTTTGGGTATATACCTAGCAGTGGTATAGCTGGGTCTGGAGGAAGCACTATTCCTAGTTGTCTTAGAAAGCGCCAGATAGCTTTCCAGAGTGGTTGTACCAGTTTACATTCCCACCAGCAGTGGAGGAGGGTTCCCCTTTCTCCACAACCTCTCCAGCATGTGTTATCGCTTGAGTTTTTCATCTTGGCCATTCTGATGGGTGTAAGGTGATATCTCAGGGTCGTTTTGATTTGCATTTCCCTGATGGCTAATGAGGATGAGCATTTCTTTAAGTGTTTTTCTGCCATTCGATATTCCTCTGTCGAGAATTCTCTGTTTAGCTCTGTTCCCCATTTTTTAATTGGATTACTTGGATTGCTGCTTTTCAGCTTCTTTAGTTCTTTGTATATACTGGATATTAGTCCTCTGTCAGATAAAGGGTTAGTGAAGATTCTTTCCCAATCTGTAGGCAGTCGTTTTGTTTTGATGACGGTATCCTTTGCTTTACAGAAACTTTTCAGTTTCATGAGGTCCCATTTATTGATTGTTGCTCTTAGAGCCTGTGCTGTTGGTGTTCTGTTCAGGAAGTTGTCTCCTGTGCCAATGAGTTCTAGGCTGTTCCCCACTTTTTTTCCAATTGATTTAGAGTATCTGGTTTTATGTTGAGGTCCTTGATCCACTTTGACTTTAGTTTTGTGCAGGGTGATAAATATGGATCTATTTTCATTTTTCTGCATGTAGACATCCAGTTGGTCCAGCACCATTTGTTGAAGATGCTGTCTTTTTTCCATTGAATGGAATTGGCTTCTTTGTCGAATATCGAGTATTCATAGATGTGTGGATTTATTTCTGGGTCTTCTATGCGGTTCCATTGATCCTCCTTTCTGTTTCTATACCAATACCATGCAGTTTTTATTACTGTTGCCCTGTACTACAGCTTGAGATCAGGAATGGAGATACCTCCAGATGATCTGTTGTTGTACAGGATCATTTTGGAGATTCTGGGTTTTTTGTTTCTCCATATGAAGCTGAGAATCTTTTTTTCAAGGTCTGTAAAGAATTGAGGTGGTATTTTGATGGGAATTGCATTGAATCTGTAGATTGCTTTTGGCAGTATGGCCATTTTCACAATGCTAATCCTGCCAATCCATGAGCACGGGAGATCTTTCCATCTTCTGATATCTTCTTCGATTTCTTTCTTCAGAGACTTGAAGTTTTTCTCAAACAGGTCTTTCACTTGCTTGGTTAGAGTCACACCAAGGTACTTTATGTTATTAGTGGCTATTGTGAAGGGTGTTGTTTCCCTAATTTCTTTCTCAGCCTTTTTGTCTTTGGTATACAGGAGGGCTTCTGAATTTTTTGAGTTGATTTTGTATCCTGCCACTTTGCTGAAGGTGTTTATCAGCTGGAGGAGTTCTCTGGTTGAATTTTTGGGGTCGCTCATGTATACTATCATATCATCTGCAAATAGTGACACTTTGACCTCTTCCTTTCCAATTTGTATCCCCTTGATCTCCTTTAGTTGTCTTATTGCTCTGGCTAGGACTTCAAGTACTATGTTGAAGAGATATGGGGACAATGGACAGCCTTGTCTTGTCCCTGATTTCAATGGGATTGATTTAAGTTTCTCTCCATTGAGTTTGATGTTAGCTATAGGCTTGCTATATATTGCCTTTACTATGTTTAGGTATGTACCTTGTATCCCTAATCTCTCCAAGACTTTAAACATGAATGGGTGTTGGACTTTGTCAAATGCTTTTTCGGCATCTAAGGAGATGATCATGTGGTTTTTCTCCTTCAGTTTGTTTATGTAGTGGATTACATTGATGGATTTCCATATGTTGAACCACCCTTGCATGCCTGGGATGAAGCCTACTTGGTCATGGTGGATGATATCTTTGATGTGTTCTTGGATTCGGTTTGCAAGTATTTTATTGAGTATTTTTGCGTCAATGTTCATAAGAGAGATAGGCCTAAAGTTCTCTTTTTTTGTTGGGTCTTTGTGTGGTTTAGGTATTAAGGTGACTGTGGCTTCATAGAATGAGTTTGGTAGTGTTCCTTCTGTTTCTATTTTGTGGAATAGCTTGAGGAGAATTGGAGTTAGCACTTCTTTGAAGGTCTTGTAGAATTCTGCGCTGAAGCCATCTGGTCCAGGGCTTTTTTTTGGAGGGGAGACTGTTAATGACTGCTTCGATTTCCTGGGGAGATATAGGGCTATTCAGTCTTTCTACCTGATCTTGACTTAGTTTTGGTAGATGGAATCTTTCAAGAAAATTATCCATTTCATTTAGATTCTCAAATTTTGTGGCATATAGGCTTTTGTAGTATGACCTAATAATTATTTGGATTTCCTCAATGTCTGTGGTTATGTCCTCATTTTCATTTCTGATTTTGCTGATCTGGATAGTTTCTCTCTGCTTTTTAGTTAGTTTGGCAAAGGGTTTGTCTATCTTGTTGATTTTCTCAAAGAACCAGCTTTTTGATTTCTCATTAATATCAATACTACTTTTGCAGCTTAATCTGTGGGAAAATATGCTATATTGTGAGCTTCCTTGTTACTGATATTTGTGTATTTCTGAGCAACCCTCATGCCCTTAGGACACTGCAACACATAAAGAAAGAGCAACAATTGAAGACAGAAAAGTAAAACTAAAACGCCAAATGAGAGGTTATTACACATTTAAGAGGCAAATTTGCCAGCATGTAGGCACTTGCTTTTTGCACCTCAATATTACGAGTCCTGTTTTACCCTCTTATCTTTGAATGGCCCTTTACAAAATGAGAAAGAATTTCTTTGGTTAGTCATGAATTTTCTCCTGGAATGATTTAAAGCAATGCTTTTCAAATGTTGACACATATGCTTTATCGTTTTAGGCAAAATTACTACTAGATACCAAATTTCTGAGTTTCAATGATAGATTTAAATTTCTTGAGTAATATGACCTTGATTTGTTATAATAGAAAGTAAATACACATAGATTATCTTATTTTAGTTCAATAATCATCATGGCATGACGAATGTTATTGAAATAAAAATATTGCAATGATTAATTAATTCCCAAATTATTGATTTAACTTTATAATATTCTGACTTGTCATTACCAGAATTTTTATGTAGAATCTAGCACTTATCATAAATTGTCCATAGATTCTGAAGTTTCTTAAATATTTAATGAAGAAAATTTATGACATTATTAATTAATCATAATTAATGTATGAATATATTCTGCTAACAGATTATTTTTAATTTTTATGAAAATAAATTACAATAATAAAAGTTAAAAAATAATTGACATTTTGAATGAAACTGCTTCATATAAAATATTTTATTTTTCAGAAATATATATTCTTAAATAACGAAACACTTTGGTATCATATTGTCCTCTGTTTGGTTATTGTTTGATCTTTTTATTTAGCTTCATTTCACATGGAATACAAAGCTTAACATTAGTTATTTAATGTTAAATTGCTTAACATTTCTTTTTGTGTGGCCAAACAACAATTGCCTTTACATCCTTGAAGGAAAATCTCTTGGATATCAAACAAGTTTGTGAAACTGCCAACTCTTCCTTCTTCCATTTTATTGTTATCAAGTCAATAAAAATTCAGAGAATTATTACACAAATGACGACTGTTAGTGATAGAGTTACGAAAGGATCACCGGCATATATGTACATCTCCTTTGCCAAATAATGCACATTGAGTAACCCACAGAAATTGTGCATCATAATATGCTGAATGATTAGCATGAATCATGCCTTATAATTTATAAACTGTTAATTAAGCTTTAGTGATATGTTATAATCCTGACAATGCTAAAAGTCAGTATCTCTCTCTTTTTCTCCCAAAAATGTATTTTCTATTTTTATTTCGATGACTTACCATAGTGACTAGTTTAACAATAGTTAACAATGCCAAAATTAAAGTAGCCTTTATTTCTCATTTTACTTTGACATATTCCCAGGATAACTGTGAAATTATGTACAGTAAGCAGATTGAAATAAAATGGCTCATTTAAGAGCAAATTTTAAATAGTAGTTGTTAAGTTGTTACACACACTCACACACACACACAAAACACTTAAATATCCTTTACCTATACAGTAAATTCTTTCTTTGGATTCACACAGAGCAGAACAAGGAGAGAATGAAAACAGTAACAGACAGCCAGGATCTTGGAAGGACTCCACTCAGAGAAGTAGCTCAACATTTCAGAACTCTGGATATCTAGGTATCTTCAGAGAGCCATTCTATAAACAAATATATGAGTCTTCAGTACATGTTGATTAGATCTTAAAATATTTATCCATTTCCACAGAAGCAAGATGGTGGCACCCAGTACTCTTAGTGTGTAAGTAGCAGAAGATAAGAGGCTGTGGACCAAGCAAGTGACCCGGCTGCTGACTCCAAAACACCAATCTCTGTGTTTCTGGGAGGACAGGAAGTATCCCAGGAGCTAGGGATGTAGAGTTGCAGGGTCCTGACAGACAGCTCCTTGGTCCAAGGGACATACATGGTCCTAGGCTCCCAGCACCAGTGCCTTCCACCTACCTGCACACAACTCCTGAGTTCCAGAAACACAAGGCTCCAGCATCTGGACCTCAGACTCTTCCTGATTTACTTCCTAAGAACAACTCTCAGTTACTCGGAACAAGGTACTAATCTCCAGCCCACGGTTCTACCAGTCTCCTAGTGGAGACCACCTGGACAATAGGAGTACAGGGACCCTTTCCAAGATAGTGGATCCCAGTGGAGTACCAGGAACACAGTATCTTCACAGCAAGCAAGCCACTGCACTGCAGACTCCAAAATGCCAGCCTCTGTCCATGTTTCCCCAGAGAGAGAGCAGAGGATCCCAGTGGCCAGACAGATATGCACATTAATGCCCTCAGACTTCCCGGATACTCCCACTGTCCTGAGGATAACTCATAATTCCAGAAATGTGCAGATCCAGGCTAGAGTTCACAGCTCTACCAGCCTTCTTGAGACCTGCAGGAACCCAGATTACACAAGTCAGAAACCCACACTCTAATTCCCAGCCTGTAGGTCCAACTGGGACACAACCAGCAGAGAGAACTGTGGGCTGCTTGAGGAGAACCAGCCCCCATCCCATGACCTGGCTCTCCACCCCCATGCTGAAGAAACCCAGAAGAAGCCAGAAATAACCAGTCAACACCAGGGACAACCAGAAGGCTAAAGGCCAGCATAGGAACACATAGGAACACAATCAACAAAAACCAGGGCAGCAAACCCTGGATATCCTAACACTGCTGAAACACAGGTAAATGACCTTAAATCTATGCTTATGAAGATGATAGAGGTCTTTAAAGTGGAAACACATAAATCCTTCAAAGAAACCCAGGAAAATACAGTAAAACAACAATAAATTACTGAAAGAAATACAGAAAATTACAATGAAACAGATGAAGAAAAGGAACAAAACATTTCAAGATCTGAAAATGGAAATGAAATCAATAATAATAATAATAATAATAATAATAATAATAAAAACTCAAGCTGAGGAAATCCTAGAGATGGAAAACTTAGGGAAGAGTACTGGAACCACAGAGATAAGCAGAACACAACAGAACACAAGAGATAAAGGAAAGAATCTCAGGCATAGAAGATACAATTGAAGAAATCAAGACATAGATCAAAGAAAATATTAAACTGAAAAAAATTCTGACACAAAACATGCAGGAAATCAAGGGGACCATGAAAACACATTAACTTTAGGAATAATAGGAATAGAAAAAAAGAAAAGAAGATTCCCATTCCAAAGACAAGAAAGTCATTGAAGAAAATTTCCCCAACCTAAAGAAAGAGATGCCTTCAAACATACAAAAAGCCTACAGAACACCAAATAGATTAGACCAGAAAATAAATACCTTCTGTCAAATAATAATCAAAACACTAAATGTACAGTACAAAGAAATATTAAAAGCTTTATGGGAAAAAGGCCAAGTAACATATGAAGACAGACCTAACAGAATCACACCTGATTTCCCAACAGAATCTATAAAAGGCAGAAGGGCCTGGCATATGTCTTACAAACCCTAAGATACTACACATACCAGCTCAGACTACTACAGCCACCATGGCTTTCAGTCACCATATATGGAGAAAACAAAATATTCAATGGCAAAACCAAATTTAGACAGTATTTATACACAAATCCGTCCCTACAGAAGATACTAGATGGAAAACTCCAACCCAATAAGGTTAACCACACACACACACACACACACACACACACACACACACACAGGACATGAATAATCCTACATCAGCAAAACCAAAAGAAGACAAACAAACAAACATACTACCACCACCAACATCATAATAAAAGGAACTAACAATCATTGGTTATTACTATTTCTCAACATCAATGGATTCAACTCTTCAATAAAAAGACACACACTAACAGAACCAATCTGTAAACAAGACCCAACATTCTGTTGCATACAAGGAACACAACTCAGCTACAAACATAGACATTACCTCAGAGTAAAGGGCTGGAAAAAAGTTTTCCAAGCAAATGAACCCAAGAAGCAAGATGAAGTATCTAGTATCTAATAAAATAGACATTCAACCAAAATTATTCAAAAGAGATGGAGAAGGACACTTTATTCTCATCAAAGGAAAAATCCACCAAGAGAACATCTCAATCCTGAGTATCTATGCCCCAAATACAAGGACAACTATATTTATAAAAGAAACATTATTCAAGTGTAAATCACACATAGATCCCCACACATTAATACTGGGAGACTTCAGCATCACTTTCATCAATGGAGAGATCAAGAAATAAAATAATAGAGGATTAATGAAAATAACAGATGTCATGAATCAAATGGTCATAATAGATATCTACAGAACTTTTCACTCAAACACAAAACAATATACCTTTTTTTTTTTCAGCATCACACAGGACCTTCTCCAAAATTGACCATATAGTTATTCACAAAGAAAACTTCAACCTATACAAGAAAATTGAATTAACGCATTGTTCTTTACCACATAACCACAGATTAAAGCTCAACTTCAAGAAAAACAGAAATAATAAAAAACCTACACATTCATGAAAACTGAACAACTCCCTGCTCAAAGACCACTGAATCAGGGAAGAAATCAAACACTTTGTAAAATTTAATGCAAATGAAGGTATAACATACTCAAACTTATGAGACACAATGAAAGCAGAACTAACAGGTAAGTTTATAGCACTAGTGCTTACATAAAGACATTGGAGAAATCCCATACTAGCAATTTAGCAGCTCATCTGAAAGCTCTAGAGAAACAACACCACTTGTTGTTATGCAAAGGACCAGAGTTTCATTTCCAACAACCACACGGGGCTGAGCACATCTGCTTGTCACTCCAGTTTCAGGGGATCCGATCTGAGATCCACTTCTGAACACTGCAGGCACCCAAACACCTTTGCCTGAATATATACATGCGTATATGCACACTTAATATAAAAGTATCTTTTAAAAAAATAAATTAAAAAGAAAAAATAAAAGGGATGAACGGGATAAAAAGGTTATTCTGTCATATCTATCTTTTTCATAAACTGTTATTTTAATTGTTTTCTTAAATTTATTTTAATTTTTATTTAATTAGAGTTTATCCACTTTGTAACCCCCCCGTAGCTCCCTCTTTCCTCCCCTCCCAAAGCCACTCTCCCTCCTTCTTCCCCACCTGTGCCCCTCCCCCAGTCCACTGATAGGGGAGGTCCTCCTCCCCTTCCCTCTGATCCTAGTCTATAAGGTCTCATCAAGAGTGGTTGCATTGTCTTCCTCTGTGGCCTGGTAAGGCTGCTTCCCCCTCAGGGGGAGGTGATCAAAGAGCAGCCTAAACAGTTCCTGTCAGAGATGGTCCCTGTCCCCATTACTACGGACCCCATTTGGACACTGAACTGCCATGGGCTACCTTTGTGCAGGGGTTCCAGGCCTTCTCCATGAGTGGTCCTTGGCTGGAGTATAAGTCTCAGAAAAGACCCCTGTGTCCTGAGTTTTGGATCTGTTGCTCTCCTTGTGGAGCTCCTGTCCTCTCCAGGTCTTTCTATTTCCCACTTCTGCCCAAAGTTTGGCTATGAGTCTCAGCATCTGCCTCGATACCTTGGAAAAGATCATTCCGAGTAAGGTATCCCAGAAGCAGAAAGACACACAGGGTATACACTCATTCATAAGTGGATATTAGACATATAACATAGGATAAACATACTAAAATCTGTACAGCTAAGGAAGCTAATCAAGGAAGACTCTGGCTAAGATGCTCAATCCCCATTCAGAAAGGCAAAGAGGATGGATATCAGAGGGGGGAGAAAACAGAAAACAGGACAGGAGCCTATTTTAATTGTTTTGGTCCCAAACTTAAATTTATAAAGTTGCATACAATAACAACAATAAAATAATTTCACAAAAATATGTTATTGTGAATTAACAGCATGCATTATTCAGGTAGTCTCATACTACCCTAATTTTTCTAATGGAATATGTAATTACCTGTGAAATACTAATGATGTGTATTAAATGCAACTTGAAATGCTCTGCACATTTATTCTCACTCAATCATTAATAATAGCATAACATTTTGTTAATGCTATAATTAATGTAATTTCTATTTACAGATTAGGAAACTGAAATAAATAGTCAATTTGGCCACATTTTCACTTCAGGTTGAATGACTCTAAGAACCTTCATTGTCTTTTATCATATTTTACAAAATATCTAATAAGATATTTCAGTATTAAGTTAATTATTTATCCTAAATTTATAACTACTGCTGAGTATGATAATAACAAAATGATTTAGGGAAGTCTGAAAACTGTTCTGTGTCCATTTGTATAGTCATAAGAATTATTGTAGTTCAGTTAACATACGCTGCAAAGATTGACTAAGAAAATTAAAATACTTCACAGCTGGTACTTGCCTTAAGAATAATTTTATATGATGGTAATATGGTGACATAAAATACATGACATGTAAGCATTCATATAGCTTACACTTGTAACTGTATGACATTTGATTAAATAATTATGAAAAGAGGAAAATTTAGCACTGTGACTGTTCTCAATTGTCACAAACAACATAAGATGTCTAGTAATGTTTCATTCAAAAGTAGGCTTTACATCACTGCATCTTATAAAACCAAACTGGAGCCAAGAGTGCTGACATCTGGGTCTTCTGCTCTCAGAAGGCAGAAACAGGAGGATCAAATTCTAGACCATCCTGAGATAGAAAAAAAAAAGGTGTAATCACATTCAATAATTTAATCTTGTGATACAAAATGATGTAAAAAACTGACCTCAATTATTTTAAGATTTATCTAGAGAAATCATCATAGCACTGTTAAGCTAAACATTATTAATATGTATTCTAAAAAGTGATAGAATGTAACTGAAACTATTTTGCTGAGAAATAACACTGAATTAAATAACATATAACATTTAATTTGTTGTTTTAGTCAAAGTGGTATATAAATGACCAAATTATGTGTGCCAAATATATATGATAAAATGTCCTAAAGTGGAAGCTTTTAAAAACACCTCAATTCATTTAAAACTATCAGCATTCCTAATCAACAGAACTTTCACTGTTGGATGCTCCTTGAGAATGACTGAAAGAAATCACTCACATTTGAACAGGTGAAAAGGAAATTGGATGTTTGTATACATCCCCCCCCCATTTTGTTACTATACTTAAATGTTAAATTAGTACTGGGCAGAGAACAAACACCCAGTTACAGATAAGTGCACAGTTCAATCATCAGTAATTCCTACAAACCAAAACAGCATAGAACAGTAGGCAGTCTGTGTACTTGTTCATAAGTACACAAACAGAGTTTAAGGAACTGCATTAAGAAGAATGAGCAACGGCCTCTCATGGATGGAGACTGTTCACAGAGAACTGTATTCTGTCTTTCTTGGGGGGTGGCCCGAAGCCACCACTCTTGGAGGTGTTAACCCTGCTTCTTAGCAGCTGTCACATCTTCTCTTTCAGATATTTTGGAGATTTGGGAGGCAACTTATGTATTCTCGCATTTGTAACAAGAACATTCCCTTCTATTTGTTTGGTTTCTGAGTGTCTAACCACGGTTTTGGTGCACGCTAGGAAAGCAACCTAAGATATATCCCTGGCCTGACACTGAACTTATAAAATGAGATGAGATTTTTATAAGTAAAACGTATGATGTATCATTTTTAACTATTCTTTGTCATAACGATCCAAACAATTTTTTTTGATAAAACACAATTTATTGAAAAAAAATTAAAAAACTTTTGTATGGGTTAAAGTGTTGTCTTCATTTATATTTAGGCATCTCATTAATATTTATATATTAACATTTTCAAAATGAGAGGGAAAATAAAACGATCTAGGTATTATAATACATAACAGTATAAAAAGTCAATTAATTTAACCCCTAAATTATAGTCTTCTAGTCAAAACTTAGTTATTAAGAGTATGTACTGTGTAAATTGAAATGTAAACAGTATAAATTAAGATCAAGACATTGACACTAAAGTTTGCCTCTTTCTGGGTTTAAAATATACCCATGTTTGTGGCAAGTTCTAAGTTCGTGTATGAAAATACAAAATGCTTTAATTTATGAAGTTTACTATTTATTTAAAAACCTGAAAGTTTATTTAGCAGAGCAAAGATAACATAGAAAGAGGGACAGGAGATGGCTGTCCCCAGAGAAGAAGCCTCTTCCTGCCTTTAAAGTTATAATATTACCCAAAGGTCTGACGTGGTCAAAAACTATAGCATCTTTCTTCCATACCAAACAAATGATGCGGCCACATTGTAGGTTATCTTCCAATGCTTATGATGCTGTCTACACTAGGATTATACTCGGCTCTGCAGGCGTGATGGTTTTCTCTCTGAGCATATTTAAAGACCTCACGGATTCTTGAATTAGTTTTCAGTAAGCACGCTAACACTTTCGTTGTTTCAGAAAATAAGAAAAAAGCTTTGTAGCAGACAGGCTTTGTTGTGTTGGACGTCTCCTGGAGCATTGGTGCTTCCTATACATCAAGGAGCTGAATTAATGTCCATGCATAGTCGGGCTGCCCAGTGAAATGCAGACCTCGGCCGCCCTAAGACCCCAACCTCTTCAATACTGAAAGGGTTTTCTGACTGCTAAGTTGCAAAACACAGATTCCTGAAAGAGAACAGCAGCGTTTAGGTCTGCTCTCGCATCAGCGCAGGTCCGGCGGCCCTCTTCCATCCGGGCCTTCCAGCAGCAGGAGGTGCAGGCAGGCTCTTGAATTTTTAGTGTGTTTAGGGGGGGGGATAAGGGGGGAATAAATAAAAGGGAAATATATATATATATGAAAAGTTGCTGTAGGAAGTCTTAATTACTTACATGTAAACTCGTAGTCATTCAGTTTCTCAAAGAGGCCTAAGCAGTGTGCGGTTGCTGGCCTGGCGGTGTACCTCGAGGCCTCTTCAGGGTTAATTCACCTCTGCATCTGTGGCTCCCATGGCCTTGAAGTCACTGGAGTGTCCCCGCACCTTTATTTCTATCTGGCGTGTTTGGACCTCCGCCTGTTTACTGCAGCACTCAGGTTCCATGAAAAGAAGCAGGCTGGTGTGTTCTATCTCTTGTCTGAGCTTCAATTAGACTAATGGAGCCACTCAGCTCGCTCGTACCCGTTTCAGATGTACCCGATGAATACATGAAAAGATCTTAAGGCTCAAGATGGTACCTCGTAGGCAAGCACTCACTTCCCTCAGCCCTCTTTTTCTGTCAATCAGATAATTAATGAGATCTCCCCCCTCCACGCAGCTCTTCATCGATATATTGCGGCAAAGGGAAAGAGCCCTCTTTGCTTGTCACGGGGCTTTTATCTCCATCTGTGTAGGATTTTGTGGGCAAATGTAGTGATATTGAAATGACAAAATATTGACTGATTTTCACTGTCAGTTCTTTCGAGGGGAGAAGGCTTAGTTAAAGTGCAGTGCCTTGTATGACATTCAGAAAAAAGGAGATAGCAACCTTGGCAATGGGCAGTGGATACTTTGTATTCAATAAACATGGAGTAGGATGACTCAGTTTGATGGAGTTTGCCATCACTGGAGGACTGCACAAGCCTACTACGGAAATCCTGTACGGTTTTACATTTAAGAAATTGGAGCGACCACGTGTCTATCGTAGTAGTATTTCAGAAAAGTACATTTAAACGTATTTAAACTTTTAACAGCCACAGCTATGCAGTTGGAACATTATAGCTTCAATTTGAAAATGACACGAGATAAATAAATGTGGTATCTGTACTTTAACTCCATTAAAATTGTAAAAAAAAAAGGAGTTACTTATTTATTCATTCGTTTATTTATTCTGATAACGGAGGAGAATCCTCTCGGGTTCATATAGAGGTTAGAGGACAATTCATGGTAATCAGTTCTCTCCTTCCACCATACAAATCCCATTCATCAAACTCAGGTTGTCAAGCTTCATTGATCTACTTAATTTTTCATACATCGACTAAAATATCTAAGCAAACCTCTTAAGAATTTAAAAGGTTATTATTTATTATTCCTTTTGAACCAAGTTCCTGGATTCAGATTTTGAGGACTTACTAAATGCTTTACCAATTGCTTAAGATGCATATCATTTCCTAAAAGTAAAACTCAAACAGTAATCTGCTTAAGGGAGCTACGTTGGTAAATATTTTGAAGTAGATATGACAAATTGATAAACTTCCATTCTTATAATATAATGGAATTTGAAATCCAAAGTTAACATTAAAAACAATAACATTAAAAACAATAACAATTCATTAAACATATTTAAAGGAGATACCAAAAAGAGGAGCAACAGAAAAATTAGTGGATCCAGTCTTTCAGTTAAGGGTTCTATATAGTTGTTTTACTAAATACAGAATAAACAAGATATTAAATACATATAAGCGTATAATGCACTCACACACATTATAAAGGATATCTAGAGTGGAATGGCCATAAGTTCTTTAGTTTTGTTTGTGTCAGTAAAATAATTTCTTGCTTTTTTGATTATCACTGCCATTTTCCCTGGGTATCACTATCCGGGGTAGCATTTTTGGTGTTTCTTAACTTGTGGGACATCAATGCAAGCCCTTCTGCCTTTGAGAGCGTATACTGATATGTCAGCTACCATGAAATCTATGGAAGAGCACAAACACTGAAACACAAACTGCCAACCCACATACCTGAAACTGGACAAAGGCCAGCGTGAATGCGCACATCACATTGCATAGCGACTGAGTCAGTCCTCTCTTCCAAAGCAAACTGACCTCCTACAAGGGACTGTGTGGAGCTGCTTTATTCTTTAATAACTTTATCATAAACTTCATGTTTAAAACAAGGCAAAGGTATTTAAAAACGCTTTCAGATATTAGAAGTCTAACATCTAAAATGGGTCTACAGGTGGGTCATTTCCTTCACAGACCCTAGGGAAAACGAACTCCTGTCAGGGGTCAGCCTAAGTCAAACAGTTAAGAGCTCCACCAGTTTTTGTTGGCGTTGTTTGTTTTTGAACAAACAGCCGAGTTTCTTTGGGCCTACCCTGGTTTCTGGCCCGTCTCCTTCTGTCCTAGAAGGACTCTTGAGATTATGTTTTTTGGTTTTTTTTTTTTTTTTTTTTTTTTTTTTTCTCAGAAATGCTAGGATAATTTTCCTCATCTCCAACTCCTTTTATCAATTGGATTTTCAATGACTTGCTATTACCACATATTCACAAGGTCCAAGATGAAGACATTGACATCTTTGGGGGACAGCTATTCAAACCACAATAAATGTCTTTATGTGATCCTATATCTGAATAGACTGTAAGTAGAAATAATACATGAACTCAGTGGCTGGCTCTTTGATCACCTTCCCCTGAGGAGGGGGAGCAGTCTTACCAGGACACAGAAGAGGACAATGCAGCCAGTCCTAATGAGACCTGATAGGCTAGGGTCAGAGGGAAGGGGAGGAGGACCTCCCCTATCAGTGAACTTGGAGAGGGGCATGGGAAAAAATAAGGGAAGGAGGGTAGGATTGAGAGGGGACAAGGGAGGGGACTACAGCTGGGAGACAAACTGAATAAATTGTAATAAACTTTAAAAAAATAAAAAATAGAAATAACAGTGATCCAAAAACTGAAATTCTAACATTTTCTTTAAATAGTTTTTTTAACTTTTATTAATTACACTTTATTCACTTTGTATCCCCCCCATAAACTCCTCCCTCCTCCCCTGCTAATGCCACCTTCCCTCCCCCTTCTTCACGCATGCCACTCCCCAAGTCCACTGATAGGGGAGGTCCCCCTCTTCTTCCTTCTTATCCTAGTCTATCAGATCTCATCAGGAGGAGTGGCTGCATTGTCATCTTCTGTGACTTGGTAAGGCTGCTCCCCCCTCACAGGGATGTGATCAAAGAGCAGGCCATTCAGTTTATGTCAGAGGCAGTCCCTGTTCCCATTACTGTGGAACCCACTTGGACACTGAACTGCCATGGGCTACATCTGTGCAGGGGTTCTAGGTTATCTCCATGCGTGCTACTTGGTTGGAGTATGAGTCTCTGGAAAGATCCCTGTGTTCAAATTTTCTGTTTCTGTTGCTCTCCTTGTGGAGTTCCTGTCCTCTCCAGATCTTACTATTTCCCACTTCTTTCATAAGATTCCATGCACTCTGCCCAACAATTGACCATAAATCTCAGCATCTGCTTTGATAGTCTACAAGGCAGAGCCTTTCAGAGGCCCACAGTGGCAGCTTTTCTAGGTTGTTTCCTGTTTTCTTCTTCTGATGTCCATCCTCTTTGCCTTTCAGGATAAGGATTGAGCATTTTAGACAGAGTCCTCCCTCTTGATTAGTTTCTTTAGTTGTACATATTTTAGCAGGTTTATCCTATGTTATATGTCTATGTGAGTGAGTATATACCATGTATGTCTCTCTGCTTCTGGGACAGCTCACTCAGGATGATCCTTTTCAGTTCCCAATATTTACCTGCAAATTTCATGATTTCCTTGTTTTTCATTACTGAGTAATACTCCATTTTGTAGATATACCACAATTTATGTATCCATTCTTCAGTTGAGGGACATCTGGGTTGTTTCCAGCTTCTGGCTATTACAAATAAAGCTGCTACAAACATGGTTGAGCATATGTCCTTATTGTGTACTTGAGCCTCTTTTGGATATATGCCCAGGAGTGGTATGGCTGGATCTTGAATAGCGTTACTCCTATTTGTCTGAGAAAGCGCCAGATTGATTTCCAGAGTGGTTGTACAAGTTTACATTCCTACCAGCAGTGAAGGAGTATTCCCCTTTCTCCACATCCTCTCCAGCATGTGTTGTCACTTGAATTTTTATCTTGGCCATTCTGATGGATCTAAATGCAAAGACAACAATATAGGCACATACAAAACCCATCAGAACAGGAATACAGTCAGCCTCTGCACACTGTCTTTAAGTCTTTGGAAGGGTCACTGGTAACAATCTTGATATACTGTCCACGATTAGGTTTTGTTGTTGTTGTTATCACCATTTACTCAGTTACTGGTTTTCTATTAAAAGATGCTGCTTTTTTTTGGAGAAGAAGATGCCTTAATCAATAAACTGATTGCCCCACAAACATGAGGATATGAGTCTGACTTTTAAAGCCCAGGGTCTTCATTAAGATTTCTATTGCTGTGAAGAGATGCCTTGGTCACTGCAAGTATTATAAAGAAAACATAGAGTTTCAGATGTTCATTCCATTACTGTCATAGTGAGAAACATGGCAGAGTGAGGCAGACATGATACTGGAGAAGGAGCTGAGAGTTCTACATCTTGACCCACAGGCAGCAGAAGGAGACTGCCCCACTGGACCTATTGAGCATGAGACCTCAAAGCCCGCCTCCTCTGTGACACACTTCCAACAAGGCCACACCTACTCTAACAAGGCCACACCTCCTAATATTACCACTCCTATGGGCCAAGAGCTGAGGCATATGAATCTGTAGGAATCATTCCTATTCAAACCACCATACCCAGTAAAAGCCAGTGTATTGCAGTCATCACAGTGCTGAGGAGGCAGAAGGATTCCTGTGCTTGTTAGCTACCAAGTCTAGCTGAAATGGAGATCTCCAGCTTCAAAAAAAGGCATTGTCTCTAAAATTAAAGAGTGTAGATGCCTGGCACTAGCTCGCTCACTCTCTCTCTCACACACACACATATCTCATACACTGTAGTATATTCATCTATAATGCAGAAATGAATGAACACTTTTTTTTTTTTTTACAAAAAAAAGAGGTGAGTAGGACATAGTTCATTCTCAGATTACCAGAATTTGTTGTACTATCATTGCCGTTTTCTCACATGGTCTCTTATCTGATACATGTCTACATTTAGAGTTAGAAAATTCCTCTCCTTAAAAACTGAGGCAAAAGTTGTAGCAAAGCTTGAAAGTAGATCATATTTGCTTCAGTCTTCAGGATGACAATTGTATTTTTCTCTCACACTTAGCCAAATTACAAGAAAAGTGTTTTTACTCTTCAGTACAGAGGGTAGCTTATTGGAAGCTAAGCAATAAATTTTTGAAACCAAGAGAAGTAGTATCCTCTTTTAGGAAGTATCTGATATATTAATGATCAAAGCCATATGGCATTTCCTATGTGTTTACCCTTTCAAAAATCAGTCATGTAGCTAAATATGTTATACCAGCTAGGGATGGACTAGAAGCTGTTTACTTATGAGACACATAACTATCAGAATACAAGTTTTGACGAATAACAAAATCTCCATCATAAACACTGGCATAAATATGGACAATTATAGCAGAAAAGGATGAAATTATGCTAGCTATGTATTTTGTAAGTAGATAAAAGGTTTTAGTCTTCCTGTGAACAAAGATTTTGAAGAACTAATTTTTCAAGAAGTAAGTCATAAAATATAAACAGTTATCTGGGAGAAAGACAGTAGACTCCCATGTTAATTGGCAGTGAGCTATAGCTGTTTCATTTATGCTGATACTTTTTATGAGTTAGTAAAAATTCTTTTATCCTTGATCACCCTGTCAAATGTGTCAAAGCATCCTACAAATAACACAGTGTAAAATGATAATTGGACTTAAAATCTGAAAGGTATTCAGAAAATGTGATATCTCTTCTGAGTTTTATGTATCTTTGTACCTCCAGAATGTTCCAAACTAGGTATGAGGTGTGTGATCTAAGCTACCACCAGGTCTAGGGCAGAATTAAGAACACCCATCCATTCCTCTTAGGTCCAAGTAAAAGAGCTCATTGTTTTTGTTTGTTTGTTTGTTTGTTTAGCTCATCGCTTTTTAATCCTTATCTAGGCCACAGTAAACTCAATGGGGGACAGCTAAAATAGGTTCCAGATAAATGGTGAAACTAGTAATTGATAGAAAGCTAAGCCAGTGACAGTCCTGGTCCATGCTGGTATCAGCATTAGCAGAAATAAAATAAGGACCTGTCTCCATCTACATTGAGGATGCCTCTGCCATGCTTATCTGCCCTAGATAAGAATCTTAAGAAAAGATGTCCCCTATATCCCTTCAAGAACAGGGATGTACCTGAAGCCCCAGCATTGCTGTCTTGTAGGAAATCCCAGCAACAGCTTACCCATTGCCTACCCTTTCTCCACTGAACTTGTGGCATAAAAAATTTTGTCTTTGATTTTTGAAAAATAAAGTTAGGTAGAATTAGGCAACATGAATTCTGGGGAAGAGAAAAATATTCTTTTAAGACAGAAGGAAACTAAAGTTTTTATTTAAAGTTTAAATAAAAAATGAGATTAAAACAACCAGATTTATTTAAATTATATGAGGAGAGGAAGGAAGAAGGGAATAAGGGAGATAATATGGAGAGAGACAGATAAAATTAAGAACCATTTGAATGGTAGTATGAAACCTAATACAGTAGATGCTCCCTAAATATTTACATATATAAAAAGGAGCTATCTAAAATTGCCAAATAATGTGAGATACAGAGCTCAATCTTCCCATATGTTGTCTCCAAATGAAGCTTCCAACCCAGAAGTGGGTTACATTTAGTTGAGTTCACCAAAGCCATTTCATGGGAATCTCCAAACAACACAAGCATTTTCCAAGAATTTAGATTGCTCTACAAAAAAATGAATACCAAATCCCCATTGCTGAAGACAACATCTACACAGCTCACTGAACATAGCAAAGTTGTGTTTACATCATTAAGCTGATGCCTTCAGTCCTCCATGCTGGTGATTTTCATACAGGAAGTATTTTGTAGGCTGTCAAAAGAGAAATGTAAACACCAACCATGCTACAGGTGTTTGGATATACATTGATGTCCTAGCTGAAAGGTAAGCTAGAGCATTGGTGGCACAAAGCTTCTGGGAATAACCAGTCACATTCCACAAATTGAAAGCCATACCTAATATTGTTCAGATGACCAAGAAACTGAAGTTAGATAGCCCAGGGACATAGGGGCAAAGCAAATAGTCATGTTTTACTAAAGAAACATAGCAATTCAATGACTCCTAATGATATTCAGCTATACTTATAGATCAGTGTCTTGCTCAGCCTTCATCACAGAAGATTCCTCCTTCAACAAATGAGTAGTAATACGGAAACACATAGCTAGATATTATGCAGCGAATGAAAGACCTTAGAACACTCAGCCCTAAGTAGAATGTTTTCATTAAAAAAAAAAAAAATCCCTCACCTAGGGGTTCAGAGAATCCTGAAGAGGAGGCAGAAAGAGTATAAAAGCCAGAGGTGGTAGAAGACACTAAGGAAACAAGGCCCAAATAAATTCAGAAGAGCTCCCAGATGGCTGCTCCAAGTGTGTACCATATCTGAGTGGCAGAAAAATCAGAGTTTGCAAATCTGGCGAGTCCTGGTGGCTGACTCCAAAACACCAACATCGTGATTTCCTAGATAGGAAGGGACATCACAGTAGCTGAGGACACACAGTTTCAGGTCCCCTGAAACAGTCTCCTGGGTCTTGGAATCAAGCTCAGTGAGCCCCCAGCATTTTCTGCCTATGGATCCCAACTTACAGCTCTCCACTTTAGCAACAATACCTTGAACTCCTCCCCAAGAGCAGTGCTTCAATACCAGGGAAAACATCACGTCTCCAATCCACAGTTCTATTGGTCCCCTGTGGAGACCAAGTGGACATTAAAAGCATACAAGATCCTGGTTCCAAGATGGCAGAGCCTAGCTGAATCTTTGTTCTGTGAGCACAGTTTCTGCTTAGCCGTCAAGCTGCAGCTCAACAGACTCTTAAACACCATCACCCATGAGGCTGACTCTGACCAGTGCCCCTTAGTGTTTTTCCTAACTTTTCTCACCATCCTAAAGACAACTCTGGACTCCAGAGATCGTGAATCCAAGCCTTCGGTTCAGCTATCTACTAGCTATCTTGAGGAGACCAGCAGGACATCACTGGATCACAAGGCAGTAAGAAACTCAGCATGTTCTGGGAACAAACAGCCAACACCATAGACAGCAGGCAGTAGGAAGTACCAGCCAATGCCAGAGACAACCAGACAGCTGAAGGCCAGAGTAAAAACACATCAACAATAGCCAGAGCAATATGGCACCCCAAGAACCCAATTATCCCATGGCAAGCTGCCCTGGATACCCTAAAACAACTCAAACTGAAGAAAATAATCTTAAATCTATGCTTATGAAAATGATAATGAAGGAAATGAATACACTTCTTAAAGAAATACAGTAAGATACATTCAAACAGTTTGAGACCTTTAGAGAGGAAATGAATAAATCACTCAAAGAAATGTAGGAAAATAGAAACAAATGGTCAAGTAATTGAAAAAATCATGTAAAGAAATGCAGAAAATACAAATAGATGAAGGATATCAATAAAATGGTTCAAGATATGAACATGGAATAGAAACAATAACGAGAACACAAATTGAGAAAATATTGGAGGTTGAAGTTAGATAAGAAAACAGGAACTACAGAAGTAAGCATCACCAATAGAATACAAGAGATGGAGGAAAGAAGCTCAGGTGTGGAAGACACAATGGACAAATTGATGCTTCCATCAAGGAAAAGGTAAATCTAAGACATTCCTGACCAAAAAAAAAAAAATTCCAAGAGATCAAGGACATCATGAAAAGATGAAACCTAAAAATAATAGGAGTAAGATTTGAGACCAGGGGGTCCTGCAGAGAGTGATGCGCCAACTAAGGACCATGCATAGAGAGGATCTAGACCTCCTGCTGAGATGTGGCCAATTAGCAGCTCAGTCTCTATGAGGATCTCTGAGTGAGGGAATCAGGGGCTGCCTGAACAAACAACATTAAAATGAAAGGAACTAACAGCCACTTGTCATTAATCTCCCTCAATGTCAATGGTTACAACTCTCCAATCAAAAGACAGACTAACAGAATGGATGAGTCAATAGGACCCATAATTCTACTGCATACAAGAAACACACCTCTATCACAAAGATAGACATTACCTGATAGGGAAAAACTGGAAGAAAAGATTCTCCAGCAAACAGACCCAAGAATCAAGCTGGAGTAGCCATATTAATATCTAAAAAATGGATTTTCAACTAAAATTAATCAAAAGACACAAGGAAGAACACTTCATACTCATCAAAGGAAAACTCCACCAAGAATACAAGGGCACCCACATTTGTAAAAGAAACATCAATAAAGCTTATACCACACATCGATCCCCACATATTAATAGTGGGAGATTTCAACACCCCACTCTCACCAAATGACAGGTCAATCAAACAGAAATTCATTAGAGAAATAATGACAGTAACAGACGCCATGACTCAAGAGGACAGGACAAATGTGCAGAACTTTTCACCCAGACACAAAGGAATACATCTTCTTGGCACCTCCTCATGGACCCTTCTCCAAAACTGATCATGTAATCGGTCACAGAGCAAGCCTCAACAGATACAAGAAGATTAAAATAATCCCTTGTATCTTATCAGACCACCATGGACTAAAGCTCTGACATGGCCTCTGGTACATGCTTCGAGATCACTTCCCCCAGGCCACAGAGGAAGAGGATGCAGGCATTCCTGAAGAGACTTGATAGTCTATGGCCAGTTGATAAGAAAGGTGTGTCCCCCTTTCTGAGAACTATGGGAGGGGGTGGGGGAAAAAGAGGGAGGGGGAACTGGGAGGAATATGAGGGAGGGCTCTGCCATTGAGATATAAAGTAATTTTTTAAAATTAAAAATTAAAAATAAAATAGTAAATGCTATAAAGTAAAAGAGAGAGAGAGAGAGAGAGAGAGAAAAGAAAGAAAAAAGAAATTGAGGACCTCTAAATAACCATGATCAAGCCATGCATTGAGACACAGGAAGCGTGTACAGGGTCTGCATAGGCTTGTACTATGTCCTATGCACACATGTAATAGCTTCCAGGTTAGTGTTTTCATGTGAAGTCTGAGTGAGCTAATGAGTGGGTATCTGTTTCTTGCCCTTTGGGCTCTTTTCCTTCTGTTTGTTTTCTCCAATTCCTGATGTGTTAGTCTTTGTTATATCTTATTTAAAATGCCATCTTTAATTTCAATGTTATTAGAATCAAACCAAGTTTTACGTTGCCCAATGGTTAATATGCATTGCAGTCCTTCGCATGAAGTATTCATTCTTCAGATAGATGCTAGGATCTCTACTTTTTAAAGTACAAATAAATTATTTAAATAAGTAAGGCAGAAGTAATAAAGGTCTGTTGTTTTCTGCCTTACAAGTAGTTGTGGATTTCAGTAACACTATTCATTTCTGCAAATTAACTTCTCAACTAGGGGTTGAAAGCTACATTTATCTAAGTGTATAAAGATATATTTTTACCAGTGGCACAATCCTGTAATCCCAGCACTCTGGGAGGCAAAGGCAGGCAGATTTTTGTGAGTTTGAGGCCAGCTGGTCTACAAATAGAGTCCAGGACAGCCAAGGCTACACAGAGAAACGCTGTCTCAAAAAGCAAAAAAATAAAATGGATACATTTTAAAATGAAGTTAGAAATTTTTATTTCTTCAGAAAAGTGATGGTAGCAGGATCTTTTCTAAGATCTATGGCTTCCATGACCACGGTACTAGGTACTAGATTGCTTTTATAGCACAAGGCATGTGTTTCCTTCTGTTGAGGGTGCCTTAAACTCAGTAATAGAGCTTGATTAGAACCCAAATATAAGGGACAGAATTGTACCATTGGCTGTACTGCTGAGCTTTCTGGGTTTTGCAGCTTCCTTCGTAGAACTACTTATAAGTGAGAGGTGCTGCTCTCGCCTGACCACACCTCTTTGTAGAGCAAGTACCTTAAGGTACTATGAAGGCCAGTCTACAGTGAGGAGGTTTCCAGGTGCATTCCAGCTCCTCCTTTACATCCTGTCTCAGAACCAGGAGGTGTATTTAGCAATAGGATCTTACCTTCAATTTCTGGGAGGAAACCAGGGGCAACAGAAGCAGCCTATATTGTTTGGGGGAGTCTCCATTACTCCACTGATCAAAAAGAAATGTTTCCTGTGCATGGCACTTGGCGTTTTGTTAATCTATGTATCTGGGGAACCAATATCACCAAAGTGGAATAACTACATTAGCTCTCTCTCTTTCCATATATATGTATGTAAGGTACATATATACATATTTGCATGTCTGTGTCAAACATATAGATGTATAAATAGGCACATATATGGCACATGTATTTTTAATTTATTTTTATATTAATTACAGTTTAAAATGTAAATTGGGGAAAATGAGCTCTCTCCCTCTTTTCCTCCCAACCCCATCCTCCCTTCCTCATCTCCCAAGCCCATTTCCAAGACCACTGACAGGGGAGGTCCTCCTCCCTTTCCCTCTGACCCTAGCTTATTCAGATCCCACCAGGACTGGCTGCATTGTCCTCCTCTGTTGTCTGGCCAGGTTGCTCCCCCATGAGGAGGAGATGGTTAAAAAACCTGCCACTGATTTTATGATTCTCTGTTCCCATTACTAGGGAACTCACTTGTATACAGAGCTGACAAGGGTTACATCTATGCAGGGGTTCTAGGTTATCTCCATGAATGATCCTTGGTTGGAGTATCAGTCTCAGAAAAGATCCCTGTGCCAGAATTTCGGTACTATTGCTCTCCTTGTGGAGCTCCTGTCCCCTCCAGGCCTTTCTATCTCCCCCTTCTTTCAGAAGATTCCCTGCACTCTGCCCAAAGTTTGGCTATGAGTCTCAGCATCTCCTTTGATACCATGCTGGGAAGAGTCTTTCAGAGACCCTCTATGGTAGGTTCCTGTCCTATTTCCTGTTTTCTCCTTCTTCTGATGTCCATTCTGTGTGTCTTTCTGCTTCTGGGATACCTCACTCAGGATGATCATTTCTAGATCCCACCATTTTCGTGAAAATTTCATGATTTCCTTGATTTTAATTGCTGAGTAGTATTCCATTGTGTAAATGTACCACAATTTCTGTATCCATTCCTCTGTTGAGGGACATTTGAGCTGTTTCTATCTTCTGGCTATTACAAATAAACCTGCTACGAACATGGTTGAGCAAATGTCCTTATTGTGTGATTGAGCATCTTTTGGGTATATGCCTAGCAGTGGTATAGCTTGCTCTTGAAGAAGCGCTATTCCTAATTGTCTGAGAAAGCGCCAGATTGATTTCCAAAGTGGTTGTACAAGTTTACATTCCCAGCAGCAATGGAAGAGGGTTCCCCTTTCTGTCAAAGAAGCCAAAACCATACAATTGAAAATAGACAACATCTTCAACAAATGGGTCTAACTGGATGTGTACATGTAGAAAAATACAAACAGATCCATATTTATCACCATGCACACAACTAAAGTCCAAGTGGATCAAAGACCTCAACATAAAACCAGACACGCGAAATCAGTTAGAAGAAAAAGCTGGGAAAAAGCCTAGAACTCATTGGTTCAGGAGACAACTTCTTGAACAAAACACTACCAGCAAAGGCCCTAAGATCAACAATCGATAAATGGGACCTCATGAAACTGAAAAGCTTCTGTAAAGCAAAAGACACTGTTGTCAGAACAGTAACACAGCAACAAATTAGTTAATCCTGTTAAAAAATAGGATTAGGTTACTGAGCTAAACAGAGAATTGTCTGTAGAGGAATATAGAATGGCAGAGAAACACTTAAAGAAATGTTTAACGTCCTTAGTCATCAGGGATATGCAAATCAAAACGACCCTGAGATTTCACCTTACACCGTTCAGAATGGCTAAGATAAAAAACTCAAGCAACACATGTATTAAGTAAACCTAAAAGATATGTACCATTGTAGCTTTTAAAATATTCTCAGTATGTTGATATTTTTCGCCTTTTTGCCTGCATTGTTTTATGTAACGTATTCACATAATTGCTTTTACATTCAGCATTTATTTCAGTTCACTTTTCTAGTTTTTCATGGAAGAAATTTCTTTAATTTATATTTATTATGCATATTTGCTCTGGCTGAGTTTAGGCTAACCCTATTGTGACATATATTTTTTCTTGATTCTTCTCCATTTTCTATTAAACTCATTTTCTATTTTGTTGTTTAGTTATATTTGCATTCATAAAACTGTTTGCAGTTTTAATGATTGCTAAAGTAGTTATAAAGTACTTCATCTACATACCTTTATCTATCACAAATTCTTTTTATGCTAACTTGTGTGAGGAACCTAAGAGATGATAATCACCTCCACACTATCTCCTGATTTTGCAGGTATATTTTATGTACTTTGAACTGCACTTTTCATTTTCTTTGGTTTAACCCAAATATATATCTTTAAACTACTTAAGATAAAAAAGAATGGTATGTTTATTTATTGCCATATTAGATTATAGTTCTTCTACTGTTCATCTCCTCAGTTTCAAATCAATCTAAATGATTCTTTTTAACATGAAGATAATCACTTGTGAATCTTTAATAATGTTTCCTGCTGTTCATATATTTAAAAAAATGTAAATATGTATTTATTTTATCTTTTGAAGGATATTTCCTTGAGCTTAAAATTTTGTGTCAGTATTTATTTTCTGTAAGCATGCTATGGATATCAAGGTATGGCTTTATTTATTTTTTTATTTTCCCATGCCCTAATGTGAAGTCAAAATGTATTTTATTGTTTATCCCTAGATAGCTTTAAGACTCTGTCTTCCTCCTTTCCTCTTCAAGCAGCAAAACTCTACCTAGGTAAACATGATTTTTCTTATATTTCACTTGGGCTGGGAGATTTGATAAACTTCTTGAATATTTGTGTTAATGTTTTTCTTTTTGAGGCTGCTCTAGAAACGTGTCTTGAAATATTTCTTCCTATTGGCTTTCACTGTTTCTTCTAGAAATTACATTTCTTATAGAAAGGACACACAGACACATACACACAAATGCACAAACACAATTTGATAATGTGATAATATCCAAAGGAAAGTTTATTTTATTAATTATATTTACTTAATATAATTTAGCTTGGTTAATTATTTAGTGTTATCAAATTCTGTTTATTTTCTTCTATATTAGTCAATCTGCTAACAATCATATCCTTAGAACCATCCCTAAAATTATTCTAAAATAACCAAAAAAAATTATTACTACGGGCACCCTCAGATTTTTCAGTCTGTACAATCATAGATATGATACAGCATTTGGACAAAAATGCTAACTTGTGTGAGGAACCTAAAATTCCTAAGATTTTGGGATTCTTGAAGAATTTATGAATAACACTACTCTATGAATCAAAGAATATAAAAGATACTACTATAAATCTGAAACAAAATTCAATTTACATGCTAAAAAGAATCAGTTCTTAAAGTTTGAATAATCTTAAAGTTTAAATATTCTATTAAGTTCTACTTAATAGAATATGTGAGAGTCCACTTGTAACATAAGTGTAGACACTATTTTCTTAAATTCCAAGAACCTCTGCTTTGAGGAAGGAAATAAGCCACCCAGGAGGAAGATGCTTCACGGGAAAGTACACCTGAAATATTTATGGTGTTTAGAAATGTATTTCAGGGCAAAAATATTAATAATTTGTGTAAAATAATGGATTTCACAGTGGTATTTTCTACTTGCACATAATGTTCTCTGATCATAATACCTTGTGCTCCAATGATGTTTGTATCAGGTCAGCTAAAGTAGAGGGGCACTATTTTTCTTTATGAAAAAAGCAAAATAATAAAACACCAAATTTCAAAGAACCCAACCTTGTAAGAGCACCGGCTACCCAGTCATTATTCTAAAGCTTAGAAACTCCCAGAAGTACCTTCGCTCCTGCATTTCAAATATTACGGGAATAACTATGAAGACAAATGTGTGCCTTTACGGTTATTCTCAGAAAATGAGAACGAAAAGTAATTCCTGGACTGGCACTCTTTAAATGCTCATAGAACCAGAATTAAAAGCAGACCTAGCTCAATCTGTTCTGATAAGACATCTGTTGAAGAAGCTGTGGTAAGACAATCATAGGCCCTGGGGGAGAACAGACTACTATTATTCTGCTAAAAGGACAGAGTATTAAATCAAATCCTAATGACTTATCATTACACCTGCAGATTAATGCATCTCTCAATCTTCATCAGAAAAGCTTCATTTAAATCAGTAGATGGTCATTAACACAGTGCCTCGTCACTAGCCAAGGGGCAGAGCATAAGAGCCTCAGGAAGCTCAGCTGTAAAGGAATATCCCTTCTCCCAGGCTTGGAGATGATTGGGGGAGAGGGAAGAGAAAGAGCATAGGAGCTAGACTTAGTAGGTTACTATAAGGAAACAATGTCTTCTGGACTGAGCACGGGAGGTAGACATATGAACCCACAGTATCTGTAATAACATACAGAGGACCAGAAGGGACTGCATCTCAGGAGAGAGGGAAGGACATGGAGTTTCACCCTCATCTGAGAAGCTGTTGACAATTATTAGCCACCAGAAGTGGGAAAGTCAGTTTTCTCTACTAGTGTCGTAACGCTTAGGTCCACCATTCTCCAGTAGAAGGCCTCACATTCAAGAATATTTGAGCAGTACAAATTGTTCTTGATTGGTTCAGAAAAAGACATGACATTGGGTAGGTAAGGACAGGAGTTGAAGTAGGATATGGGAGAGCTGGGGATAGAAGGGAATTATGATCAAAGTGCAGTACACAAAATTAATAAAAAAATTCAATAAAGTTTAAATAGGCAAGAAAAGGTATCATTTCTCCAAATCAAACTAAAGACAAAGTAATTACTCATTTAAATTAAGAATTAGCCAATATTCTAGTCTTCCCTCAAGTCTTGCACATCTGTTTTCTACTGCTATGAAATCAACCTTTTCTATTGCTGAAGATTTGGCTTATAGAAGACCAACATAATTATCCTTCCTCTCCTGGCTTCTTTCACTCAGCTTCATCACTTCCAGCTATATCCAAAATTTGACCTCTGTTCAGTTTAGAAGTTCTGAAGCTCCTAATCTGCCTAGGACTCTGTTGGCATAGAGACCCAACAATGTTTTGATTTTAGCAACCATGAGTTTTGTGATCCAAAATATTGGCATAATCTTATATTGTTATCCCTAATCTTATTAGATTTAATAAAAATTGATTTGTTCATTGTTTCTGTATACTCTTAATCTCCCCTTAAATCCATAAGTTTCCCATAAAATAATAGATTTTGTATTCCAAATCAAGGCAATTGAAGAAGGAATGCATGTAGCTATTGTTAGAACTGAATATAGATTTTAAAAGATTACAGTCTTAGTCTTATCCTTGGTTTTATTTTACCAGGTAGGAACTGTGCAGCATTTTGTGCCTAACAAAATATTTAACTGTAAAATTGAGATGAGTCTTCAGTCACCATTCTAAATCCTAAAAACAGCAGACTTATGAGCTAACCTAGCTGGGCTTACAAATTTTCACTTCAGAGATTTACAGAAATTAGTAGATTTCTTTGAAAAACTTACATACTTTGAACTTAGAGAAATGAGGCAGTGAGAGTTTAAGAAACCACGTCAGTTGGAAATCATATGACATTAACTTCCTGCATAATCATCTCTGAGCAATGAATAGTGTTGTAACCTATTTCAATTTGCAGAATCAAAATCATGACTGGAGGTCACCTGTCTAATCCTTGAGAATAGCAGCTTTAAAAAGAAAGATATCTGGGTAATAAAATGCCCATTATCTGCTTCTACCCATAGGTAACCTGCTTTTACCCTTTGACCCATGAATCCACCATGCTGAAATATATGTGAGAGTAAACGCTTCGGAAAATGACAAATTAATGCCATTGAATCAGCACATGCAGCAGGAAGATGTCAGGGCAGTGATGCTACATTCACAGGCGATGTTCCAGAAATTGTCATCAGTACAATGAAGGACAGGAAGTTTTCTCATCAAACAACTTTAGGATTAAAGTCAGAATCAGAATGAGAAGCATAAGGCATGCTTCAAATGGTGTAAATATCAAGAAACTTTTATGAGAACCCACATTTCCTTAAGATGAATCACATTCTAAAATGTTCTCCCAATGAAGACTTCCCTTCCTCTGGAATAAAATACTCATCAACTACCACAAAGAAAAAAAAATATTTCTTTGTTCAAATGATTACCTTTTAAGGAATGCATCATCTTCACAGTAACCCACATTTATAGCATTCTTCAGTAACTTAATACTAAATTTTCATAGATAAATTTTCATTTAATCCTGATTTCGTCATAAGCCCTGGACTCATTGCAGTTTGGAATAAGCATATTGGTAAATTAGAAAAGATGTTGGATATTGCTAAGTAATATAAACATCAAATTTCAACTAAAGTCATAATAGCATGTGGATCATGTGATTCGAAGACTCACAGTGTAGGATTAATACTATTTTCAGTTCTGTATGGATTGGAGGCTAATGTACATTATGGAGTATTTGATGAGCCTGCCTTATCATGACATCCCATCAAATAAGAATCTAATATCCAGAATATAGAAAGAACTCAAGAAGATAAACAACAAAAAATCAAGTAACCTAATTAAAAAATGAGGTAGAGAGCTAAACAGAGAATTCTCAATAGAGGAATATCAAATGGCAGAGAAACACTTAAAGAAATGGTCAGAGAACAAGATGGTGGCACCAGGAGAACACTGCATCTGAGGAGCAGAACAACATTTTCTGTACAGCGACCAAGAGACAGAACTCTGGGCCCTAAAACAGCAGCAATCGTGTTTCCCAGGTGAGAGGAAACCCCCACGGTGTGGGAATCAGTCGGGTCTGCACTCAGGTCAACCAGCCAGAACCCGGAAGAGATCCCGGGTCCCTCAAGCACTAGGTCGCCAGACCAGAGCCACATGCCTGCATGTCCTGATCACCTTCCCAGGCTGATTGGTAGACACAAAAAACACCAGAGACTGGGAGTCCCAGTCATGAGAAAACCCCACAGGGAAGGAAGGAAATGGTAATGACTTGGGTCACCCAGTCTTTCCCTGGAAAAAGTCTTGCAGACCGGTGGGCATAAGCCGCCATCACTGAACTGGGCTCCAGCCATGGGCACAAACAGTGGTTGCACGCCCAGCTCTTCAGAACAGACAGAGCTGTGAGCCCTAGGGCAACAGAGACTTGGAGTCACTGTCTGGAGAAATCCTTACAGTGAATGAAGTAAAGGGGACAGATTTAGGCTACCCAGTATATCCCTGGAAAAGGGCCCGCAGACCTGCCCAACCCAGGGACCTGCTGTGCACCAGATAGCCTGCTGTTACCAGGAGAGTGGTACCCACCTGCCACAGATCACCACTTGCGTACTGGGGTACAGAGCCCCAACCTCACACCTATAGAAGCCCAGAATTCCCAAGATCAACCCCCAGATACTGCTCCAAAGGGCAACCAGTTATCCCTAACAAAACTGACCAAACCACAGGACACACAGGTTACAGCAGTAGATCACTAAATTTACACCAAGAAACCCAGAAGCAGGGCAGCTGTCTTCAGTACTTCTCAGGGTGAGAGGAGAGCCCTCTCTACTAACAAGGACCACAGTTACCACTCAGGTCTCTATGCCTGAGGTGAGCAGCAGCAACTACTGAAAAACACCAGCCATCTAGTGACTATACACAAAAAGCTGAGAAGGCTTCCTTCAGGAAAAAACATCTTCCTGCCAAAGGGATTCTCTCCACCATAGGATTCCAGGAACCACCAGAAACTTAACTCCAAACACCTAAGACAGCCAAATGGGTGGAGGACAGTATAAAAAGCTAAACCAACAAAAGACAGAGCAATATGGCATCTCCAGAACCCAAGTAGCCCTGGACACCTCAGCATAATTGAAATTCAAGAAGATGACTTGACATCTATGCTCTTGAAGAGGAAACAAATAAAATACGTAATGACCTTGAGGAAGATAAACTCAAACAGATTATGGCCATCCATAAAGAAATGGAAGATAAAAACAAACACATTATGGCCATCCTTAAAGAAATAGAGGAAGATTGAAAACAAACAGATTATGGCCATCTGTAAAGAAACACAGGAAGTTGCAGCCAAACAGTTTGTGGCCTTTAGAGAGGAAATACTTAAATCACTGAAAGAAATAAAAGAAACAGAGGATTGTTCAAACAGCTGAAGGAAGCAAAGGAAAAACAGGAAAATGCAGTCAGACAGGTGAAGGAAATCAACAAAATGGCTCAAGATCTGAAGATATAATTGCAAAAATTAAAGAAAACACAAATGGAGGAAATTGTGGAGAGAAAGAATATAGGGAAAAAACAGGAACTACAGAGGTTATCCAAACCAATAGATTACAAGAGTTGGAAGAAAGAATCTCAGGTGTGGAAGATACAATGGAAGAAATAGATGTATCTGTCAAATAAAATGTTAAATCTAAAAAATTCCTGACACAGAACATCCAAGAAATTCAAGACAACATAAAAAGACAAAACCTAAGAATAATAGGAATAGAGGAAAAAGAAGATTCCCTGTTCCAAGGCCCAGAAAATATTTTCAACAAAATCATTAAAGAAAATTTCCCCAACTTAAAGGAGAGGCCAGTAAGAATACAAGAGGCCTACAGAACACCCAATAAATTAGATCAGAAAAGAAAATCCTCCTGCTACATAATAATCAAAACAGTAAGTATAGAGAACAAAGAAAAAATTCTAAAAGCTGTAAGGGAAAAAGGCCAAGTAACATATAAGAGCAAACCCATTAGAATCACACCTGACTTTTCAACAGAGACTATGAAAGCCAGAGGGGCCTGGACGGATATCATGCAGACCCTAAGAGAACACAGCTGTCAGCCCAGGCTACTATACTATAGAACAACAGTTATAAAAACTGCATGGTACTGGCATAGAAACAAAATGGTGGTTCAATGGAACCAAACAGAAGACCCAGAAATAAACCCACACACTTATGGACACCTGATCTTTGACAAACATGCCAAAACCATACAATAGAAAAAGATAGCATCTTCAACAAATGGTGCTGATCTAACTGGATGTCTACATGTAGAAAAATGCAAATAGATCCATACTCATCACCCTGCACAAAACTAAAGTCCAAGTAGATCAAAGACCTCAACATAAAACCAGACATATTAAATTGGTTAGAAGAAAAAGTGGGGAATACCCTTGAACTCATTGGCACAGGAGGCAACTTCCCAAACGGAATACCAACAGCACAGGCTCTAAGAGAAACAATCAATAAATGGGACCTCATAAAATTGAAAATCTTCTGTAAAGCAAAGGACACTGTCATCAAAACAAAATGACTGCCTACAGATTGGGAAAGGATCCTCACCAACCCTTTATCTGACAGAGGACTCATATCCAGTATATATAAAGAACTAAAGAAGCTGAAAAGCAGCAAACCAAGTAAACCACTTAAAAAATGGGGAACAGAGCTAAACAGAGAATTCTCTGTAGAGGAATATCAAATGACAGAGAAACACTTAAAGAAAGGTTCAACCTCATTAGCCATTAGGGAAATGCAAATCAAAACAACCCTGAGATTTCACCTTACACCCATCAGAACGGCCAAGATCAAAAACTCAAGTGACAACACATGCTGGAGAGGTTGTGGAGAAAGGGAAAGCCTCCTCCACTGCTGGTGGGAATGTAAACTTATACAACCACTCTGGAAATCAATCTGGTGCTTTCTCAGACAACTAGGAATTGCGCTTCCTCAAGATCCAGCCATATCACTCCTAGGCATATATCCAAAAGAGGCTCAAGTATACAGTAAGGTCATTTGCTCAACCATGTTTGTAGCAGCTTTATTTGTAATAGCCAGAAGCTGGAAACAGCCCAGATACCCCTCAACTGAAGAATGGATGCAGAAATTGTGGTACATCTACAAAATGGAGTATTACTCTGCAATGAAAAATAAGGAAATCATGAAATTTACAGGTAAATGGTGGGACCTAGAAAGGATCATCCCGAGTGAGCTGTCCCAGAAGCAGAAAGACACACATGGTATATACTCACTCATATAGACATATAACATAGGATAAACCTACTAAAATCTGTACATCTAAAGAAATTAATCAAGAGAGAGGACCCTGACTAAAACGCTCAATCCCCATCTGGAAAGGCAAAGAGGAAGGACATCAGAATAAGAAGAAAACAGGAAACAAACTAAGAACCTGCCACAGAGGGCCTCTGAAAGGCTCTGCCCTGAAGAGTATCAAATCCGATTCTGAGACTTATGGCCAACCTTTGGGTAGAATGAAGGGAATCTTATGTAAGAAGTGGGAAATAGTAAGATCTGGAGAGGACAGGAACCCCAGAAGGAGAGCAACAGAACCAGACAATTTGAACACAGGGGTCTTCCCAGAGACTCATACTCCAACCAAGTACCAGGGATAGAGATAACCTAGAACCCCTGCACAGATGTAGCCCATGGCATTTTAGTGTCCAAGTGTTTTACATAGTAATGGGAAGAGGGACTGCCTCTGATATAATCTGATCGGCCTGCTCTTTGATCACCTCCCTGTGAGGGGGGAGCAGCATTACCAGGCCACAGAAGGTGACAATGCACTCAATCCTGATGAGATCTGATAGACTAGGATCAGAAGGAAGGAGAGGGGGACCTCCCTTATCAGTGGACTTGGGGAGAGGCATTCGTGAAGAAAGGGGAAGGAGGGTAGGACCGGGAGGGGAGGAGGGAGGGGCTTATTTGGGTACACAAAGTGAATAAAGTGTAATTAATAAAATAAAATTTAAAAAAATGCTCAACATCCCTAGTCATCAGGGAAATGCAAATCAAAACAACCCTGAAATTTCACTTTTTACCCATCAAAATGGCTAAGATCAAAAACTCAAGTAACAATACATGCTGGGGAGGATGTAGAAAAAGGAGACCCCTCCTCCATTGCTTGAGGGAATGAAAACTTGTACAACCACTTGAGAAATCAATCTGACACTTTCCCAGACAATTAGGAATAGTGCTTCCTCAAGACCAGCTATATCACTCTTAGGCATATATCAAAATCTTGCTCAAGTATACAAGGACAGTTGCTCAACCATTTTCTTTCGTAGCAGCTTTATTTGTTATATCCAGAATCTTAAAAGAAGCCAAATGTCCCTCAACTGAAGAATGAATACAGAAATTGTAGTACATCTACAAAATGGAATATTACTCCTCAATTAAAAACAAGAAAATCATGAAATTTTCAGGTAAGTAGTGGAAACTGGAAAAGATCATCCTGAGTGAGGTATCTCAGAACCAGAAAGATACATGGTATATACTCATTTATAAGTAGATATTAGACATAATATAGGATAATATTATGATATCTATAATAATATAGATAATAATATAGGATAATATTATGATATCTATAATAATATAGATAATAATATTATCTATAATAATATTATAGATATTATACATAATGTAGGATAAACATAGCAAAATATGTACACCTAAAGAAGCTAAGGCAGGGTAAGATGATGAATCTTCATGCAGAAAGTTAAAGGGGATTGACATCAGAAGAGGGAGAATACAGGTAACAGGAAAGGAGCCTACCACAGAGGGCTTCTGAAAGACTCTACCCAACATGGTTCCAAGGGAGATGTTGAAACTCATAGCCAAAATTTAGGCAGAGTGCAGGGGATCTTATGAAAGACAGGGAGATAGGAAGAACTGGAGGGGACACAAGCTCCACAAGGAGAGCAACAAATCAAAAAATTCTGGACAAAGGGGTGTTTTCTGATACTGATACTCCAACCAAGGACCATACATGGAAATAACCTAGAACCCCTGCACAGATGTAGCTCATGGCAGCTCAGTGTCCAAGTGTGTTCCCTAGTAATGGGATCAGGGACTGTCTCTGACATGAACTCAGTGGCTGGTTCTTTGATCACCTCCCTCTCATGTGGGAGCAGCCTTACTAGGCCACAGAAGAAAACAATTCTCCCAGTCCTAATGAGACCTGATAGGCTAGGATCAGAGGAAAGGGGAGGAGGACCTCTTCTATCAGTGGACTTGGGGAGGGGCATGGGAGGAGATGAGCAATGGAGAATGGGATTGGGAGGGGATAAGGGAGGGGGATACAGCTGGGGTACAAAGTGAATAAACTGTAATTTATAAAATAAAACAAATTTAAAAAAAGAATTGAATATTGAAAGAAATTAATAATCTATGACAACTATTTTAAAGCAATTATATTTAAAACTTTTGCCTGTTTGAAGAGTAGAAGAGGCCACACTTTTACCCCTTTCTCTATATTTCAATAGAACATTAATTTTGAAATAATAATAAAAAGTTCATCAGGTACAAGATGAAATAAAGCAAAATGAAGTGTTCTAAAATTGGGCTAATATTTATTAGCATTGCAATTTTGTGACTTGGTTACTATGTTTCATCTAAAAACCTTAAACGTAAGATCTTAGGCTACATTAAGAAAATAATATTCAGCAAATGAATTTAGGGAGCACCACGAATCTGGTTCTATGAGAGAGAAAAAGTAAAAGAGAAATGCCAGGCTGTCGGCATGTAAAACATCATTGGAATGATTACAGCAATGCTTTAACAATACACAGTGTTTCAATCCTCTGAACGTGTTGATTAATGCCTCTTTTTATTTCATCAATGTCCAGTTTTGAAAAATGAAAAAAAAAAGTGCTGAGTAGTGTCACCCTGGCCCAAAAAGACAAGGGTCTTATATTTGCTCTCAGTTCTGTATGTTTAACAGCAAGTACAGGCAGAAACTAAAGAAACTAAATAAATGGGTTGTTTGGGTTGGAGGGTTACCTTGGGGGTTGAGTGGCAGAATAAAGGTAAAATGAAAATAGACACTAGGAAGAGTGGAGGAAGAAGGTTTAAGCAAGAGGTGGAGTTATGAAGATGGGGGAAAAGGGACTAGATGAAAGCTTAAACAAAATATAGCATACAATAAGAAGTTCCTTGAGAACTCATAATCGTGCAATCCAACCAAAAAAATACAGTAAAAGGAAACAATAAAACGTCAGTGAAAGGAAATAATACCAAGAACTGTAGGTTTGCACCCTTCAAACCCTCCCACATACATTTTCTTGCTACCTCTCACTCTCTCAAATCCATGGCCTTTTGAAAAATATTGTTGATAAATGTGTGTGCACACACACATTTCTAAGTTTAGCCTGCTCATCTCCATATTGTTACTTGTTTGTATGTCTTCATGGTTAACCACTTGACATTAGATGAGCAGTTAGCATGAGCAACCCTCAGTATTCCTTAGTTGGCTGTGGTGCTCTGAGAAGGGTTGGGGCCTCATAAACTTTGCCCTACCCACTTTGCAATGCATATTGGTTATGTTCTTTTTCAGCTCATCTTCAGACAGTCATAATGGTGAGATTTTATGGGTATAGCTACTAACATTACTAGAAGAAACCGCCTCATAGGAGCATCCTTGATTCTTTGGTTCTGTGAATCTGCCTGCCCTTCCTTCTTCAGGGTACTCTTAGGTGTTTAAGTGTTTTGTAGACTTATGCTATGGATCTGTGCTCCACAATTCTACATATTTTTAATTAAAATTTTATTTGTTTACATTAGTTACAGATACTTTGTATCCCAGCTGTAGCCCTATCCCTCATTCCCTCCCAATCACACCCTTCCTCCCTCATCTCCTCCTTGCCCCTTTCTAAGTCCACTGATAGGGGAGGACCTCCGCCCCTTCCATCTTACCCTAGCTTATCAGGTCTTTTCAAGATTGGCTGCAATGTCCTCATCTGTGGCCTAGCAAGTATACTCCTCCCTTTGGGGGACGGGGGGAGGTCAAGAGCCAGCCATTGAGTTTTCCTAGTAATGGGAACAGGGACTGTTTATGACATGAACATAACTCTATATTTTACTTGGCTGTGATTTCTTTAAGGGTGTCTGTCTCTGCCAAGAAGTAACTGGATGTCTGCATGTAGAAAAATGCAAATAGATTCATACTTATCACCCTGCACAAAACTAAATTCCAAGTGGATCAAAGACCTCAATATAAAACCAAACATACTAAACCACTTAGAAGAAAAAGTGGGGAAGAGCCTTAAACTCATTGGCACAGGAGACAACTTCCTGAACAGAACACCAACAGCACAGGCTCTAAGCGCAACAATCAATAAATGGGACCTCATGAAACTGAAAAGCTTCTGTAAAGCAAAGGACACTGTCGTCAAAACAAAACGACTACCTACACATTGGGAAAGGATCTTCACCAACCCTATATCAGACAGAGGGCTAATATCCAGTATATATAAAGAACTCAGAAAGAAATCCAATTAAAAAATGGGGTACAGAGCTAAACAGAGAATTCCTTATAGAGGAATATCGAATGGCAGAGAAACCCTTAAAAAAATGTTCAACGTCCTTAGTCATCAGGGAAATTCTAATTAAAATGACCCTGAGATTTCACCTTACACACATCAAAATGGCTAAGATGAATAACTCAAGTCACAACACATGCTGGAGAGGATGTGGAGAAAGGGGAACTCTCTACCACTTCTAGTGGGAATGTTAACTTATACAACCACTTTGGAAATCAATCTGGCACTGTCTCAAACAATTTGAAACAGCGCTTCCTCAAGATCCAGCTATACCACTCCTAAGCATATATCCAAAATATGCTTAAGTATACAACAAGGACATTTGCTCAACCATATTTGTAGCAGATTTATTTGTAATAGCCAGAAGCTGGAAAAAGCTCAGATGCCCCTCAGTTGAGGAATGGATACAAAAATTGTGGTACATCTACACAATAAAATTACTCAGTGATAAAACAAACAAACAAACAAACAAAAAAAACCACCACCACAACAAGGAAATCACGAAATTTACAAGTAAGTAGTGGAAACTGGAAAAGATCATCCTGAGTGAGGTAGCCCAGAAGCAGAAAGACATACAGGGTATATACTCACCCATAAGTGGATATTAGACATACAATATGGGATAAACCTACTAAAATCTGTACACCTAAGGAAACTAATCAGGAAGGAGGACTCTGGCTAAGATGCTCAATCCCGATTCAGAAAGGCAAATAGGATGGACATCGGAGGGGGAAAAAACAGGGAACAGGACAGGAGCCTACCACAGAGGGCCTCTGAAAGGCTCTACCCTGCAGGATATCAAGGCAGATGCTGAGACTCATAGCCAAACTTTGGGCAAAGTGCAGGGAATCTTAAGAAAGAAGTGGGAGACAGAAAGACCTGGAGAGGACAGAAGCTCTACAAGAACAACAACAAATCCAAAAGTCTGGGCACAGGGGTCTTTTCTGAACCTGATACTTGAGCCAAGGACCACTCGTGGAGATGGCCTGGAACCCCTGCACGGACGCAGCTTATGGCAGTTCAGTGTCCCAAGTGGCCTCCAAAGGAATGGGGACAGGGACTGTCTCTGACATGAACTGATTGGTCTGCTCTTTGATGCCCTCCCCTTGAGGGGGAGCAGCCTTACCAGGCCACAGAAGAAGACAATGCAGCCACTCCTGATGAGATCTGATAGACTAAGATCAGAGGGAAGGGGAGGAAGACCTCCGTTATCAGGGTGAGGGGCATGTGTGGGGAAGAGTGAAGGTGGGGTTGGGAGGGGAGGAGGGAGAGAGGTACGGGGAGGGGATACAAAGTGAATAAACTGTAATTAATATAAATAAAAATCATTAAAAAAAGAAGTGTCTTTGATGAGGGGTGAGGACTACACTTATCTGTGAGGATAGGGACAAATGTTTAGATTTGTTGTTAGGGATTATGTTGGTTTGTTAAAATGTTGGTTGTGGGTTATCCTCCAAAATCCTTGACTTCAATAGCCTTGAGTTTCCAGAATTGGCTAGGTTTCCAGAAAGAGGCATGATTTTCCTCTAGTTGATTGGTTCTTAATTATTTTAAAAGCAAACTGAAAAAAAGAAGCAGCCCTCACAGGCGAATGATGATGCTCCAAGACATTTTGAGAATCTTAGTGTCAAGCATGAGTTATCTCCCCATGAGTTATTTGTCAAAGAAGCCCTAAAAATCACCTCAAACAAGACACACCACTGCCATTGCTTTTGGTTCCATTCCATAACTAGATTTTTAGATCCTGTTTGCTGCAGAAACCATCCTCTTTGGTTTTAGGACACAGAGAAATCAGTGGAACAGGGCTATCTCCCTACCCAGCTTTCATAGAACTGGAAGTTACAAAGTTTGACTAGGGAGAAAATGTTTCAGTGATCGCATCCTACTTACTACAATACTAACCTGCCAGACAAGATGTCCACCAGTGTAACAGTGGCAAGACTGCTTATGGGGTTAGCCAACAACTGTCTTGATTGGATTGTCTGCTCCCTGGTATAGAATTCATACCTGGTATTATGTAAACATGGTCAGAATCTGTGGCTAGAGGAGTAATAGGATCTATGGAAAAACACACCATTTTTATAGTCATGTTGTAGAACTGTATGCTAAATATTTATGTTGGTGTGCATAGATTTAGGCTGTTCCTAACGTTGGCCAGAGTAGCTTCTTATTACGATGAGTAATGGTTAAGGAGACATATCACTGTCCAAATTTTGATTGCTTAGCCATAGACATCTACAATAAGTACCCAACAAGTGTCAGGGAACATGTTTACAGGGTGGGTGTGAAGAATGTAAAAGCCAAAGGGTGAAGAGATGAGGTTAATGCTGTCCTCTGGACCTCACATAAATATTGTACACATGATCTCATAGATGCTGTGGTTACCTTTGCAAGATCAAGCCAGTTAAAAAATTCAGCTGTTGTCATCTTCATGCAGAGATCACCTTAACAGCGGTCAATTGAGCGGACAAATTGTGTTGCTTTTTTGGAAAAATATAAGAGAAGTTGAGTTCCCTATGCTCAAGTTCAATGTTTTATTCACACTTAGTTGCCCATTTAAAGCTGTATTCATGTTTCAGTTCAGGGATTTTTCACTTTATTTGTACATATGTTCCAGAAATAGGGGACAGATGAGTATAGTCCTTTATATTACCATAGTGTCATAGAAAAAAAAAATAAGAGGAATCTAAATATCAAAGCGACAGTTTCCTACACTTATTTTTCAAATGCTTTCAACCTGAAGTTGAAGTATGATTAATTAATTAAAATTTTATTTTTCTTTTTTATAAAATATTGTTGACATTCAATTTGAGTACAAGAGACAAGTTACCTTAAAGCAACATTCTGAGCAAAATTTTAATCCTGGTAAATATTTCTAGACACTACATACAAGAGTATTCAGAAAATTTGGGATTCAAAACATTGTGGGTGCCAAACATGATTTGAAATAAAGATGCATTTAAATAAATGTCAACAATATTTATTGCAAACGAAACAGCAAAACTATTTGCAATACACATATTGCTTATATGTGCTGTGTGTGTGTATGTGTATGTGCACGTTTGCACTCTAACTATAAAGGAATGAACCTGGGTATATCTCTCTCTGCTTCAGTGCTTCTAGCTACAACTTTACCCCATTTGAAACAAATTGTACCTTAAATTTGAAAGCAATTTTCTGTAGTTTGGTGTGCAGTACAGATTTCATCTTTGATATTTAGTAAGCCTGAGATCTTTCAAAGTTGTGAAGTCTGCATGTCTGCAAACTAAGATGTCTGTGTTTGTGTTTATTATCTTTTTCATGCATGCCTTGAAATGACTAAATTACAGGTATTTTACATGTGTTTTGTGGTACAAGACAGACACAGTCCACTGGTATAATTTATCTTGAAACACCCTGTTTTACAAAATTACAGAAAAGCACTGCAATTTGCTCAAATTTTTTTTTTTTTATTTCTAAGACTATGGTAAAAATCTTCAAAGCCCAGAAGAAGCCTTCTAGATAAGAACCTAGCCATGTAATAAACAATTTTCATCAAAGCTCTGGGTTTGGGAAAATAGACTACAATTGTAGATTTAAAATCTCGATAATGTTTTGTACTTATTAGCTATTTTGTATTTTGACCTAATTCAACCACCAAAGGCACCAACTCTTATGTAAGATTAGACACACATGCACGTGAACACACACACAATCACACACTCATGGCAGTCCAAATCAGATTATCTACAATCATGGTAATTGTGGAGAACAAAATTGTTCAACTCTGCAGCTGCCTTTTAGATTCCGTGTTTGATCCCAAGTGACTGCTGAAGTTTTGGGTACACAACTGCTCTTCCCAATCTCAGTGGTTCTTTTCATTTAAAAAATATTTTCATAACAACCTCATATCAATTTTATTCTCCCCAGCATATTAAAAAGCCAAAAAAGTCAGAAGATACTAGTAGACTTCAAGACATTTCAATGAGATTCAAGATTTTACTATGATGGAAATAATTTCTGCAGGTCTCTTGCAGCTATTTTAAATATGTTGTGCCCCTAGAATGATTTCAAATGTTCTTTCTTCTTCACATTTTGCTGAGGGCGTCTGCAGGTCAAGAATACATGTGATACCTTGTTAATTAAACTTGTTTGATTGTGAATTTATCAGTATGTTCAGATAAAAATGGTTATTACCATTTGTAGAATGTGGACGTTTGGGCTTCTATGTGATGCTGTGATTGAGGGTTTAAAAATTTGTAGTCACTGTGCCTTTGTTTCTCCTCCTATATAAAATATTGGATAGTCTATCAGAGTGCACATTCCTTGTGTGTATGATTCAATTATTTAAGAGTAAACCCTGCATTATTACTTACCATTTTAAATAATTATTGATGAAAACTGCATAATTACAAGCAATATTTCTCAACCCATGTCATTTAGGGAGACTTTTGTGTTCTTCTGACCAACAACTACAGAACAGCTTTCAACCACCTGGGACTGGGATGTTTGTTTGGGTGTGTGTTGCTCTTAGTGGGTAGACCATCACCTCATGTGATCTAACCACACACACACACACACACACACACACACACACACACAAACACACAGGTTTCTTCAGTAAGCTTACAAAGTAATTTGTTTTCTGTGGTTTTACAAACACCCTCAGTATCTCTCCTCTCCTCCCTCTCCCCAGTATTACTCTTCCTCCTTGCTCTGAAGAAAAGGTACCTCCTATTACTCCCATTATTCCCTTCTACTGTCCTCCTCCTCTCAAGAGCTCTTCTCCCCACTTCCTCACATGGCTCCTTTCTAATTTTCTGACTTCTTTGGACACTTCAGGTTATATACTTAAATGTAAAGATTTAGAGCTAATATCTATAAATAATACAAAAATGTTGTGTTTCACTTTATGGGTTACCTCACTGCGCACAAAATTTTTTAGTTCCATCTATTTACTGGTAATTCATTTTTTATAGCTGAACAGTATTCAACTGTGTACATAAAATTGCATTCTCATTAGTTGTATGCCCACAGAATATTGTAGCCCTCGTCCTTCATCAAAAGGTCTATTTTTGCAAGAGATGGAGACTGTTTCTAGGAAACACAGCTGATGCTGGGCAGCAGTGGTACATGTCTTTTATCCCAGCAGAGACAGGAAGATCTCCGAGTTTGAGGCCAGCCTGGTCTTCAGAGCTCATTACAGGACAGCCAAGTCTACACAAAGAAACTCTGTCTTGAAAAACCGAAGAAGAAGAAGAAGAAGAAGAAGAAGAAGAAGAAGAAGAAGAAGAAGAAGAAGAAGAAGAAGAAGAGCAGGAGGAAGAGGAAGAAGAGGAGGAGAAAGAAGAAGAGAAAGAAAGAAACACAACTGATAAAAATGTAGAGAATAAATGACTGTGAGCCCCAACTGATACATCTGTAAGCAAACTTAACACTTGGGGGAAAATAGCAGAAGATGATATAGAATGATACTTTGATCCTCTAAGCATGACAGGTGAAAATTCATCTATGAAATCTCAACAATAAGTTATCTGAACAAAACTGGCATTTGACAACAACAGTGGACATGCCAATGTGGACAAGGTGATGTTACAGGATAAAGAACTACGGTTCTTGAATGATGTTGTTGAATAACATCTAAGGGAGATAGAATTAGATTTCTCCAGGGGTGAATTCCCTCCTATGATCAGCTCTTGACACATGTGTATACAAGCAATGCTAAGTGGACTAGGTAGGCTCTATGTAACACGTGTTCATACATATGCATATTTATCCATATGTAATAATAATAATTAAAGAAGATATATAATGAATTTGTCAAAGATTTGAGATTCAAGAAGAGTTGGAAGGGGAGGGAGAAATTGGGGTAATGTAGATGAAATGCTCATGTATGAAGTTAAAATAAATGAAATAATTATATTGCAGCATATTTTTGCTTAAGGATTTAATGACAGTAACAACCTGCTTTTATCTAAGACTAAATAGCAGAAACTTTATTCAATATTTTAAATGATGCATCCCATTTTCACAACAGAATAAAACCAATCCAATGTTTATTTATGGACATTTTTATTCACTCACAGCAATATTAAAGTTTAACAGTTTATGTGCCAAGCAGTGTCATAAGATCTTGTGTGTGTGTGTGTGTTTTGTTTTGTTGTTGTCATTTTGTTTTGTTTTAAATTTATTTCTTTAGTTAGTTAGTTACTTCAATTTATTCACTTTGTATCCCAGCTGTAGCTCCCTCCCTCATCTCCTCCCAATCCCTCCTTTCCTCCCTTCCTCTTTTTCTCCCATGCCCCTCCCCTAGTCCACTGATAGAGGATGTCCTCCTCCCCTTCCCTCTGACCCTAGCCTATCAGGTCTCCTCAGGACCAGATGCAATGTCTTCCTCTGTGATCTGGTAAGGCTGCTTCCCTCTCAGGGAGAGGTGATCAAAGAGCCAGCCATGGAGTTCATGTATGAGACAGCCCCTGTTCCCATTACAAGGGAACCCACTTGGAAATTGGGCTGCCATAGGCTACACCTGTGCAGGAGTTCTAGGTTATCTCCATTCGTGGTCCTTGGTTAGAGTATCAGTCTCAGAAAAGACCCTTGGGGGCCCAGTTATTTTGGTTCTGTTGTTTTCCTTGTAGAACTACTGTCCCTTCCAGGTCTTGCATCACCCCCTTTCTTTCCTAAGATTTCTTGAACTCTACCCAAAGTTTGCTTATGAGTGTCAGCATCTGCTTTAATACGCTGCTGGGTAGAGTCTTTCAGAGGCCCTCTGTGGTGGCCCCTGCCATGTTTCCTGTTTACTTCTACTTCCTATGTCCATCCAATTTGCCTTTCTGAATAAAGATTGGTCATCTTACCCAGTCTCCTCCTCAAGATCCAGCTAGACCACTCCTAGCAATATATCAAAAATATACTCAAGTATACAACAAGAACATTTGCTCAACCATGCTCATAGCAGCTTTATTCGTAATAGCCAGAACCTGGAAACAACCCAGATGTCCCTCAGCTGAGGAATGGATACAGAAATTGTGGTTCATTTACGCAGTGGAATTCTACTCAGCAATTAAAAACGAGGAAATTTGCAAGCAAATGGTGAGAACTAGAAAAGATCATCCTGAGTGAAGTATCCCAGAAACAGAAAGACACACATGGTACATATTCACTTATAAGTGGATATTAGACATAAAATATAGGATAAACATACTAAAATCTGTACACCTAAGGAAGCTAAGCAAAAAGGAGGACCCTGGGTAAGATCTTTTGTTTTAACCTAGGCATTTTGACACCAGGGTCTATCTTTTCAAGTATTACATGATTCTGAATATTAAGATGCTATCTAAAGTATGGCGTGACAGTGTAACAAGTGTTGACAGAGATATAGAGAAGTTGGTACCTTTACATATTAGTAATATGAACATAAAATGAGAGCCTTCATGGAAAACCTTATAGTTTTCCTCAAAAATTAAATCAAATTTCAAAGACATTAAACAATTTACCTTCTTTGTTGTGAAACAACAAAATTAAAGCAAGAACTCTAAGAAGCAGTTGCAAATCTCTGTTCACAGTAGCTAAATGTTAAAAAAAAAAAGTCAAGGTCATAATTCGGTAAATGACTAAAGACAAAATGCTATGTGTGTACATAGCAATGTTACCAAGCTTTAAAAGGTGAGGGTATCCTGACAACTGGTACATTTATGAACTTGCAAGACTTAAATAAAGTTAATAAAAATAAGTCAGGCAAAAGGGAGCAAAACAGTGGTTTCATTTACATGAGGTACCTGCAAAAGTTAGGCATTGAAAACGAAAACCAACCAATGTGTTGGAGAAGGAAAAGTCATTCAACATAGCAAAAAGAGCTGTCTATAGGTGGATGACAATGATAGTAGCACAACAACATGAATGTGCCACCCAGTAGCACATGAAAAATTCATGTCATGCATTTTATTGCAATTTTAAAAGTAACCAACTGATCTTTTATCAGAAAGTAGATGTGTGCATTGTTGAGTATGTGTGTGGGGGCTGGTGAAGGTGACAATGATTGTGGTTTTCATTATAGAAAAACAAGAAGGAGAGGAATTTGAAGCCATCGACAATATCAATGAAATTTTACTAATCACGTTTATTTTAACACATTGAAATTTTCATTTTTTCCAATATGTTACAGAATAGAAAAGGAAAAAAATTCATACTGCAAATTTTGTTGTGACATGAAAAATATATTTGGTCCAGGCTCTATGCTGGCTGACATCTTCTAATTAACTAATCAAGATTTTGGAAAACCAATCCACACTGCCTCATAAATCAAGCATCAAACTGAAAAGCAGGTCACGGAAGTTCCTTCTAAAGACTTTGTAAGGCACACTTTAATTGCTGAGCTATCTTTTCTTTAAAGTTGTAAGTCCCCAATTTTGGATATCACAGTAAATTTGACACAAAAGATAGCATCTTAACACAGCACTACTTAACAAAGATGGCTGTCATTTCTGTCACGCGAAAGCCCTGTCAGGAACCACACTTCTTCTTCTCTGTTGCCATAGAGACCACTTTTCCTCTTGTGATCAAAAGTAAAAGATGCAGCTCAGTGTCATGGTTCGAATATAAAGAATTGAAACCTCTTCAGAAATATATACAAAGGCTCAGGAGCAAGTCACTTCTCATTGGGATTTCAGTTACACAAAGTAAAATTCTAGAGCATCAATGGTGGGGCAGAAAAGAACTTGAAAAATAGAGTACTTGTCATGCAGAAGTGAATTGCTGTAAAAAGCATCCATGAGACTGAATCAATGTATTGTTTCTAGATTAATTTCTATTCATTCACAAACAGTATTGATAAATCATATTCATTTTGTAAGACAAAGTTTGATTTCACAAAGTCAGTGCAGTTTAACACAATAAAAAGGAGACAGCAATCCTAATATTAAGTGTTATTTTGATGATAATTTTAATTGTTTTAATTCTTATTCTGAAGATTATCTCTGTATTTATGAGCATTGTAGTGAATGATTTATATTTGGACATATGAGTTACGTGAAAAACAGAATTATCCAAATTAAAATTAAAGTATTGAATTATTTAATTCTAATTGAAAATGGCATGTACCATATTGACCTTCAAAGGCTACTTGCATTGTCTAGGTATTGTGAAGTTTTGTCAAGACTGTAATGAGGGTTTCTTTAGCTTTCTCAAATGGAAACTGGCAAGATCTTTCAGAGCTTATGTTTTACCAGTGATATCCAACCTTTTGACATTATTACAAAATACTGCTACTTATAAAGCTCATACTCAAACACCATACAAGAATATCACATGAGGAACTCATAAAGTTTTAGATATGTTTACAGTTTTATGTTGGGGTGTAAGTCATAGTTATCTTGAGCAGCAAGCATTTCTTGGGCAATGAGTTGATAATGACCGCTAGTATAGACTGTGCACTATAGATTAGAAAAGAAGGTTTGTTTCATTACCCTTTGCGTTCAAGTTAAATACTCTCAGTCTAACTTTCAAACAAACCAACCAAAAGATAATGAACCATATAACAAGCCAGTAAAATAATTATTTAAAAATCAGGCAAAGAAGCCAGATGCAGTGGCGCACAACTGTAATCCAAACACTCTGGGAGGCAAAGGCAGATGGATCACTTTGAGTTCAAGGTCAGCCTGGTTTACAAAGCAAGTCCAAGACAGCCACATCTACATAGAGAAACCCTGTCTCAAAAAAAAAAAAAAATCACATAAGGATGTATTGTTTTCTTGGAGAAAAAAAAAAGTAAGAAGACACCACTAAAGTTTTATACATCTATAATTATACATTATATATAATGTTATATTATATATAACATTACTATATATAATGTTATATTATATATAACATTACCTATGATGTCTCATCAACATGGCTTCTTTTTAAAATTTTTATTATTATCATTTATTACAAATTATTCCATTTGTATCCCTGCTGGGGCCCCCTCTCTTGTCTCCTCCCAATCCCACCCTCCCTTGCTCTTCTCCCTCTATGCCCCTCCCCTAGTCCACTGATAGGGGAGGTCCTCCTTCCCTTCCATCTGACACTAGCCTATCAGGTCTCATCAGAATTGATTCCACTGTCTTCCTCTGTGGCCTTGCAAGGCTGTACACATCCAGGGACAGTGATCAAAGAGCCAACCACTGAGTTCATGCCAGAGAAAGAGGAGCCTACCACAGATGGCCTCTGAAAGATTCTCCTGATCCATGTATCGAAGAAGAGGCTGAGACTCATAGCCAAACCTTGGGCAGATTTCAAGGAATTATATGAAAGAAGGGGGAGTTAGAAAGACCCGGAGGGGACAGGAGCTCCACAAGGAGAGCAACAGAGCCATAAAAACTGAGCCTTGGGGGCCCTGAAGAGAATCATAACCCAACCAAGGACAATGCATGTAGAGGACCTAAAATCTCGGCTCACCTGTCTTCTTTTTTAACTTATTTTTATTTATATATTTATTTATTACAATTTATTCAGTTCAAATCCACACTGCAGCCCCTCCCTAGTCTCCTCCCAACCCTCCCTCTTCTCGCCCTTTGTGCTTTCCCTAATCCCATAATAGGGGAGAAAGTCCTCCCCTTTTATTTGATCCTAGCTTATCAGGTCTCTTCAAGGCTGGCTGCATCAACTTCCTCTGTGGCCTGGCAAGGCTGCACCACCCACCTCCCAGGAGGAAGTGATCAAAGATCTGGCCACTGAGTTCAGGTCTGAGAATCAGCCCCTGAACCCTTTACTAGGAACCCACTTGGAAACTGAGCAGTCTGTGGGCTTTCTTGAACAGGGGGTCTAGGTTTTCTCCATGCATGGTCCTCAGTTGGAGTATTGGTCTCTGCATGCCCCCTTGGGCCCAGGTATTTTGGCTCTGTTGTTCTCCTTCTGGAATTCCTGTCCCCTCCAGGTCTTTCTATCTCCCTCTTCTTCGATAAGGATTCCAGCACTCTTCTCAAAGTTTGGATATGAGTCTCAGCATCTTAAACATCACCTTAACAAGAATAACTCTAACTGAAATGATAATTTGAATGGTAAAAAGATTACAAGTTCTCAACCCTACACAAAGCCAAATTTCTTTTTTATTTTAGAATTTGCATATTTTATCCTCTAAAGTATATATTTTAAACCTTGTTATGTACTGTACATATTAAGATTTTGAAATAATAACAAAAATCTTAAATTATCCCAAATGATAACATTTATTTCTTCCTTTATTCAGGTGAAGAAATTAATGCAGACAATAATTTGTCTAACACTATAGCATAACCATGTAACGCAAGAGAAAAGCAATTGGCTGTGTCCCGAGAAATTTGCTCTTTTCCATCAATTTTGAAAAATAGTCATGAATGTTACTTGGCTTATTGAGCTAATAAATGTTGTAATAAAGTGCATTAAAATAATATGAAATATCTTTCTGCAGTTGGACCCATCACCCCATTGGATTCATTAATTCAAGATAAAGGCATTTCCTATTTTGGACAATGTTTGCTTTGTTTAGTTAAAGGAAAAAAAAAACAAATTGTTATTACTAGTCTTATTTTAACCTTGTTCTGTTGTTTTGAGCATGTGTGTGTGTGTGCATATGTGTGTGTATGTGTGTGTGTACGTGTGTCTGTGCACACATGTATGTGTATGGCTGTGGAGCCAGAAGAAGGCATTAGAAATCCCTGGAGGTAGAGAATACAGCATGGGAGCTGGAACCGAAACTCCCACTCACTGAAAAGGCAGCACCTACTCGTCACCAAGACATCTCTTAGCTCTATTACTGATATTTTTTAAAATAATCTGGAAATTAAAATATATAATAGTAGAAGGAGCTATAGAAATTAGCAAATAGAGCCATACTTCAGTCTATTGCTGACCATTTTTTTTAAAAAATCAGTTAAGACATGTTATATAAAATGAATGTTTTGGCATTATGTCACATCCGGCTTGGTTACAGTAAACTTGGGTAGTGTGTGGTGCTTCCTTTAATGCCGGGAGGAACGCTGATTGATTTAAATCATATTTAAATTGGAAGTGACGTATTAGGAAGGGGCACCATTTCTTACTACTTATTTTAGCACAGAATTGATATGATTTACTTCTGCAGAACCCTAGTTCATAGTTCATTTTTAATTTTACAATTTTCCTGCACTAAATTTTTTTAATCAACTGACTGCATGATTTAAAAGTTAAGATAATTTCTAACATCATAATTCCATGTTTTTTGCAAATGACATAGCATAGGTGTGTTGAATATACATTTAGTAAAACGCTGATTTTTTTTACTTTTAGTTGCAAAATTCACAACTGCAACCTCTGCAGAAGTTGTCTGCTTTGAAGAGACACTTCTTCCAAGCTATATGCAACGTGGTGAGCAGGATGGAACCCCACAATCCCTGCCATGCCTCACAGAGACGCTCTGGTAACAAATGCTAAGCAAACTTTAAAAATATCATTATTATTATTATTATTATTTGCTGTTTCAACATGTCCTGTTCTTGGAAACTAGAGTTTACTGTATTATCATGAAGAGAAAAATGTAAAAGCAAAAAACTCCAAACAAATTTTGACATGCTTCAGCACAAATTCTATATTCTTTTATCTGAATATAATGAGCATATGTGCTCATAGCATATTGTAAATATAATTCAGGAACAATTAAAGTAAAAGAAATAACACTACATGTTTTACTTATTAATTTTTAGAAAGGATTTGTGAAATTTCTTAAATACACACTCAGCAAAATATGTTTATTTCCTACACATGGCTGTGTTATTTTAATAGTACATTTTATTTGAAATCATACTATAATTTAAAATCTTAGCAGAAATCTTTCTTTCATTTTGCAATAAGTTTTTGTGACATAATATGTTAAAGACTTCACATGTTGTATTAACAAACTAATATAGAAAGCTGAGCAGTTACTATAAAGTGGTACTGCCACATTTGTGCAGGGCCTCTAGGTTACCTCCATGAATCACGGCAGTTCATTGTCCAAGTGGGTTCCCTAGTAATGGGAACAGGAACTGTCTCTGACATGAACTCATGGGCTGGCTCTTTGATCAACTCCTCCTGAGTGGGGAGCAGCCTTGCCAGGACACAGAGGAAGACAATGCAGCCACTCTTGATGAGACTTGATAGAGTAGGATCAGAAGGAAGGAAAGAAAGACCTCCCCTATCAGTGGACTGAGGGAGGGGCATGGAGGGAGAAGAGGAAGGGAGGGTGGGATTGGGAAGGGACAAGGGAGGGAGCTATAGGGGGGATACAAAGTGAATAAATTGTAATTAATAAAAATAAAAGATAAAAAAATAAAGTGGTGCTGCAATCTATAATACCAAGATAACATCCTATTTATTTTGAATATTAATGAATAAAAAATTTAACATGTCTATGTGTACCTATGTGTGGTGTATACATGATCTTAAAGCACTCTGCAAATTACACATTAGCTATATAAAAAGAAGGCATCAGTACATTGGGTTTGTAGCATTGCTTATACTCTATTAATAATATCATCATACTGTTAATTTTGATACTATATTTGCTATTGCTAACAACAAAATCAAGAAACCATTCTCTAAGCATAAAATGTTCTATAAGCATAAATATTTGTGATGATGTCTTTAAACTAGCACATTTGAAAAAACGTGGCATATGTAAATACTACAGTAGAAAGAAGGGCTGAAAACAAAGCAGACAGCAAATATCTAAAGGAATGGAAGCACAGCCTCAGAAAAGAAAGCTCCACACACTGCATTTTATCTCTTAAGGTAGTGACGGTAGCACAGGACTTTATAGGATGCTAATACCTAACACCATCCCAATGCAGACTGATCACATGACCCAGCTTGTTTCCAGTATCGCCCCATATTTATTGTCCTGCTAGTATTTGAATTGATCTTCATCCCGTGTAAATCTTTGCTTAGCTGCTAAAATATTTTAATAAAAAGTAACAAATTCACAAAATAAAGGAGCAGGCTAAGCAATATGTTATTTGATCTTTTTCAATGAAACATCATTGAAGAAATAAATAGACCAAAGTCACTAATTATATGCATCCTTTTGAGTTAGTTCTTTATGATTTGACAACTTGCATGGCAGCTGCTCTTGTAAATATGACAATAAATCTCTAAATCTCCGGAGAACTGGTAAACACAGGCAGATGCACTTAACTGCTGGTGGGCAATAGAAATCAGGCTCCAGGAAGCTGTGGCAGTAATGCAGCTCTTGATTAATCTCTAATTACAGTTTTGTCATCTTAGCAGGAAGACAGAACTGTATCACTTCCTAAATAAGCAAGCAGCATTTTGGCACCTAGCAACGGCTACTGCGTCCTATTAGCTGCAGTAGGCTCGGTGCTCTTACACGGGAGGTGGTTATGGATCACTGCTTTATTATTTATGGAACAGCATTTCCAGAGGCCTTCATGACAGTAGATAAATTAGCAGCCTAATAGGCCAGCACTAACCAAAAACACAGCAGAAGCTGAGGCATCAAGTCTGAAATTAAAATGTGACTTGCCAATACCATCTACATCAAGCATAAAAAGAGTGACCCCCTTTATTTCTATAATTATTCCACAAAGGTAACAGGAATATGAGCATATTCTTGAAAATCGGGGATTTTTTTTCCAGTTTTAGGCTCCTTTATAAAGTATCTTATGTATTATGCCTTTCAGGCATTTCAATTTCTAGTTCACCTTTCTCCTCCTGAGGACATTCTCTTGGTTTCATTCTTTAGCTCAGAGATCTTAGGTGGAGAGCATTAATTAGGACCACTACAGCTATAACAAGCCCTAAGTATCTTGTAAAAGTGTCTTATTAAGCTCAGAATGGGCAAATGAGTCCTATTCCCATCCTGGTTCCATTTCCCTTTCACTTTAGGTGCGATGAAAAATTCTGAGGACTGACCTCACACCTCTGGCTCATGTCAGTCATTTGAAAGGAAATATCAAATTCTTAACTACTCTTTTCCCAAAAAGACAGTCCATAGACAGGTTTACATAATTAAGCTGATGGAAAAATCTCTTGATTTAAGGGATTATTTTATTAATATAATTCTCCCAAGGAAATCTAAAATATGGTATCAAAAAGATGCCCTTTCAATTAGTTTGGGTTTGCTATAATTTTTTAATGAAATGGAATGATGCACCGTGTTATATACTTTCCAGACACTTTCATGTTTATTCACAATTTTATTGTGAACATCTTATCCAAAAGGAAAAGATTCAAAGCTGATAATTATATAAATACCATTATTACTGTTCTGATGTGTTAAGAATGTTGTTTTCTATACCTGGAGAGGTCAACTTACTAGGCCACAGAGAAAGGGGATCCACACAATCCTGATGAGACCTGATAGGCTAGATCAGATAGCAGGAGAGAGGACCTCCCCTATCATTGGGCCTGGGGAAGAGCATAGGGGGAGATGAGGGAGGGAGAGTGGGGTTGAGGGGGGCATGGGAGGGGGCTAGAGCTGGGCTACAAAGGGAATAAATTGTAATAATAATAATAACTTAAACAAGATAAAATAAACACTGTAGCAATCTATAGGGAGCAAAATGAATTTCTTTTCTGTCTGTGAACATTGAACTATTCCAGACGAGAAGCCACTTATTAAAGTATGACCATTGTCGATATTATTTGTTTCGCTTTACACATTTGTCTTTCAGTGCAACGCTTCTTCATGTACTTTTATTTAAGGTCATTTGAAAAAATGTTATAGTGTGTTCACGTGTGTGCTCTCACTCACAGACATTCTGGCACCCCTTACTCCACAAGACCAATGCGTGTCATCATTTCCTATGATAACAGTCTCAAGAGGTATAAGGCGGGACATTTTTTCATCTTTTGCTGATCTCTTTTTCAATTTCTTCAGAGAGAGAACAAGGTGAGGTGGGAGAGTGAGCAAGAAGCCAACCCTGACATTATTAAGGATACTCTGCTATGCTCACGGACATGAGCCTAGTGTATCTATCCTATAGGAGGCTCTACCCAGCAGCGGGTTGAAAGAAATGCTAGGACTCACAGTGAAACATTAGGCAGAGCACAGCGAGTCTTGTCGTAAAGTAGGGAGAAGGACCTCGAGGTCATGGAAGCCCCACAAGAAGACCAGCAGAACCAAGTAGCCAGGCTGCAGACAGGCTTGCAGAGATTGAAGCACCAAACAAGGAGCATGTGTGGACTGGACCTAGGCCCCTTACATAAATACAGTTTTCCCTGTGCTCTATTCCTCCATGTTCCTCCCCACATCTCCTCCTATCCAGATAGATTCTCTTTCTGCAGAGATCAGACCTCTACTCTTGCCTGATGCGTCTAAAACAAAAAGGGGGAACTGTAGAGAGCTGCGTAATGCCGCGCCTTAAAGATGGAGCTGATTTCCGCCTTCCACCTTCCCGATGGTGAGTGCTCTCTGTCACAAACAACTCCACATTTGGCTAAGGCTGAGGATCTGGCTTGCTTCCATGTATGTGGACCTATCTGCATTGCCCATGTGGCACGCTGGGGTTGGCTACCCAGAGGCTATTTAAGCTGTGGGCTGGCTTTCCCCAGGGTCAGATGATTGTTCAAGGTTCCTGAATAAACTGCATCGAAAAAAAAAATAAAATAAAATAAAAAAAGAAAAGAACAGGCTTCTATGAGACAGCAACAAAACAACAACAACAACAAAAAAAAACAATAATGGAACAGGAACAAAAAAAAAATCACATTGAACTTGTACAAGACCCAGAGAAGGCACAAAAAGAGAGCCACTCATTTTTTCTTTTACTATTATTACTACTATTATTATATTACAATTTATTCACTTTGTATCCTGGTTGTAGCCCCCTCCCCTGTCTCTTCCTGGTTCTACCCTTCCTCACTCCACTATCCCTCTACCATAGTCCACTGATAGGTGAAACTCTCCTCCCTACCGTCTGACCCTAGCCTATCAGGTCCAATCAGGACTGCCTGGATCCTCTTTCTCTGTGGGCTGTCTAGGTCCCACCAGGGAAAAGTGATCAAGGAGCAGGCAACCAAGTTCATGTCAGAGATTCTCTCTTCTCCCCTTACTAGGGAACCCACATGGAGACTGAGCCCTCTATGGACTATATCTGAGCAGGGGTGTAGGTCCTCTCTATGCATGGTTGATGCATCAGTCTCTGTACTCCCCCTGGGACCAGCATTTTTGGTTTTGTTGGTCTCCTTGTGGGGCTCCTTTCTCCTCTGAGTCTTTCTCCCCCTTCTTCCATAAGACTCCCTGTGCTCTGTCCAAAGTTTGGCTGTGAGTCTCCTCATCTGCTTTGATAATCTGCTAGTTGGAGTCTTTTAGAGGACATCTGTGGTAGGCTCTCATCCTGTTCCTCTCTTTTACTGCTTCTATTGTCTTTCCTGTTTTCTCTTCTGAATGAGAATTAAGCATCTTCCCTAGGGTCCTCCTTGTTGTTTAGTTTCTTTATGTCTGTAGATTTTAGTATGTTTATCCTATGTTACATGACTAATATCCACTTATAAGTGTGTATATACCACGTGTGTCTTTCTGCTTCTGGGTTTCTCACTTAGTATGATCTTTTTAGTTCCATCCATTTGCCTGCAAATTTCAGGATTTCCTTGTTTTTATTACCCAAGCAGTATTCCATTGTGTAAATGCACCACGGTTTCTTTATTTATTCTTTGGTTGAGGGACATCTAGGTTGTTTCCAGATTCTGGCTATTACAAATAAAGCTGTTATGAACATGTTGAGTAAATGTTCTTATTGTATGGTTGAGCATCTTTCAGATATATGCCCTGGAGTGGTATAGCTGGGAGGCCCACTCATTATATACTCATTTATCTCATTTATATACTCAAATATATATATTTCCTGAGTATGTGTGTGTGTGTGTATATATATATATATATATATATATATATATATATATATATATATATTTGTTTGTTTGTTTGTTTATACATGCAGAGAACCTGGTGCTGACTTATGAAGTCACTGTGCTGGCTGCTTCATTCTCTGTGAGTTCACATGAGCATTGCCCAGTTGATTTAGAGGACCCTGCTCTCCTGGTCTTCCATTCCCTCTGACTCTTACACTTCTGAATGTATTCAATGACCAATTCATAGGAAAGCCAAAAAGCATATAGGGTTACTAATTGACATAAAGATCAGTAAGTGCTTTCCTGAAAGTTCTTAGGATGAATGGAAGCCAAATTTGGATGAATTTAGAAGCAAATAAATGAGAAGGTAAGAAAAGTGACCATGGACAACAGTACTATCCTTCCAAAAAACTAATAAAGATGAGCCTGGGACAGCTGGGGAGGGGAGCTTTGTGATTGATTCTGTTTTTGTATTCAGAGTTAATAGAATTCACTTGAAATTATTACCAGGAAAATAGGTGACTTGCATGAGCAAGTGTCTACATAACAGAGGCCTCCTTGATTTGCTCGAAGAACTTGTTTATTAGTGTTTAGTAATGATGTAGGCAGTGAGAATGTAAAGAGGGAAGATACTATGTGTTACGTACTTGCTTTTCCAGAGTGTCCTCTCAGGCTTACACACACCTGGAGGGTGTGAACTTCTGGTTTCCTAAATTACTTGCCTGTCACAGAGAGTTAGCACTAAATTTACTACTTTATCTGAAAGTCAAACTTCCTTTGACCAACCAACATAAAGTAATTTAATCAGCAATAGAATCCCAGGTGATTTAAGAGGAGAATATGCCATTTTGAGCCTTATATTATTTGCAAAGGAAAAAAAGCATTTATTTTTTTTCTTATTGGTGCAACATATCACTGGCTCATCACAGTAGTAACAATAACTGTTTGGATTTTTGTTGTTGTTGTTGTGGGTCTTCCATACTATAGGTTCCAAATAACCACTTTTTAATTTTTACTTTTTATCTGTATGTTTAACTGAAATAAGAATAACCTGCTGCAGACCATGGAGGCCCTGTCCTTGCTGCTTTGGGCTCTGTGAGCTAGTATGAGCCTTGTTAAGTTGATTCAGAGGGCCTTGTTCTCCTGGTGTCCTCCACCCTCTCAGATTCTTATACTCTCCTAAGGATTGAGAAACAGAAAAATGAGTGGATCAAGAGAGAAGGGGAGATGGGAGGAATTGGGAGGAGTAGGGGGATGGGACACTATAATCAGGATAAGGGATAAAATGTATGAGAACAAAAAATCTATTTTCAATAAAGGTAAATAAAGAAGTAATACATTCATGCATTCATGCATACATACATACAGATGGACAGACAACCTGCTGAGGTCATTTTGTTGGTGGGATATATACATACATAAAATCTTCAAAGCTGATCACTTTGACCACTCTGGACAACCAATAAGGGAGCTCATATTCAGGGAAAGATATTTTTTTCCTCCTAGCGGTCTAGCTTCATGAAGATTTCCTTTATGCAGATGGGGAAGGGCTACAAAAGTTTCCCCTCAACGCACTACATCCATCGATATTGCCATCGTTCTGGTTCCGATTCTGATCATGGAGTGATTTCCAAGACAGTCTGTTATACAGCAGGTTTCCTAGTAGTCTGCCTCATACAATGGTTCTTCCCCCTCCAGTGACATCATGGACCTTAGAAAATAATCAGTTCCTGCTGCCTTGCTAGACCAGCATCATTCTTTTCCATATCCTAAATATTTTATCCTTACGGCACCGTTCATCTTATTCTCTGTTACAGGCACCTCCTTAGTGCAGTAGGCAACATGTCAGTCTCACAATCTGAAGGTCCTAAGAGGTTTCTATGATGAAAATGTTGGCTAGAGAGAGAAGGAGACATGAGCCCAGTGCCCAAAACTACAAAAACAATTGAAGAAGTGCTTGCATGCTACTTATGGTTTTCTTTCCTATAAAGAATACTCATTTGTTTTTTAAAATGTTACGTACTTTTTTGTTAATTATAGTTTATTCATTTTGTATCCCAGCTGTAGCCCCCTCCTTCATCCCCTCCCAAACCCACCTTCCCTTTCTCATCTCCTCCCATCACCCTCCCCAAGTTCACTGATAGGGGAGGTTCTCCTCCCCTTCCCTCTGACCCTAGCCTATCAGGTCTCAGCAGGACTGGCTGCATTGTCTTCCTCTGAGGCCTGTCAAGGCTGTACCCCCCTCAGTTGGAGGTGATCAAAGAGCCAGTCATTGAGTTCATGTCAGAGACAGTCCCTGTTCCATTACTAGGGAGCCCATCGGACACTGAGCTGCCAGAAACAACAGCTGGGCAGGGATTCTAGGTTATCTCCATGCATGGTCCTTAGTTGGGGTATCATTCTCAGAAAAGAAACCTGTGCCAAGAGTTTTCACATCTTTTGCTCTCCTTGTGGAGCTCCTTTCCACTCTAGTTCTTTCTATCTCCCCCTTCTCTCAAAAGATTCCCTGCACTCTGCCCAAAGTTTGGTTATGAGTCTCAGCATATGCTTTAATACCCTATTGAGTAGAGTTTCAGAGGTCCTCTGCGGTAAGCAGCTGTCCTGTTCCCTCTTTTTTCCCTCTCCCAATGTCCATCCTGTTTGCCTTTCTGAATGTGGATTGATCATCCCAGGGTCCTCCTTTTTGCCTAACTTTTTTAGATGTACAGATTTTAGTATGTTTATCCTATATTATATGTCTCATATCCACTTATAAGTGAGTATACACCATGTGTGTCTTTCTGCTTCTGGGATACCTCACTCAGGATGATCTTTTCTAGATTCCACCATTTGCCTGCAAATTTCATTATTTCCTTGTTTTTAATTGTTGTGTAGTATTCCATTGTGTAAATATTCCACAATTTCCGTATTCATTCATCAATGGAAAGAAATCTGGGTTGTTTCCAGATTCTGGCTATTATGAATAAAGCTGCTACAAATATGGTTGAGCAAGTGTCCTTGTTGTATACTTGAGCATATTTTGGAAATAGGCCTGGGAGTGGTATAGCTGGATCTTGAGGTAGCACTATTCCTAATTGTCTGAGAAAGTACCAGATTGATTCCCAAAGTGGTTGTACAAGTTTACATTCCCACTATCAATGGAGGAGTGTTCCTCTTTCTCCACTTCTCTCAAAAGATTCCCTGCACTCTGTGGTACATCTACACAATGGAGTATTACACTGCAATGAAGGGGGAAAGAAGTGTTCCTCTCCAGCATGTATTGTCACTTGAGTTTTTACTCTTATCCATTCTGATGAGTATAAGATGAAGTCTCAGGGTCATTTTGATTTGTATTTCCCTGATGACTAAGGACATTAAGCATTTCTTTAAGTGTTTCTCTGCCATTCTATATTTCTCTATTGAGAATTCTCTGCTTTGCTCTGTACCCCATTTTTTAATTGGATTTCTTGATTTGTTGCTTTTTAACATCTTGAGTTCTTTTTATATTCTGGATATTAGCCCTCTGTCAGATATAAGGATGGTGAAGATCCTTTCCCAGTCTGTAGGCTGTGGTTCTGTTCTGATGACACTTTCCTTTGCTTTACAGAAGCTTTTCAGTTTCATGAGGTCCCACTTACTGATTATTGGTCTTAAAGTCTGTGCTGTTGGTGTTCTGTTCAGGAAGTTGTCTCCTGTGCCAATGAATTCAAGGCTCTTCCCTACTTTTTCTTCTAACATTTAGTGTGTTTTGTTTTATATTGAGGTCTTTGATCCACTTGGACTTTAGTTTTGTACAAGGTGATGAATATGGATCTATTTTCATTCCTTTGCCTGTAAATATCCAGTTATACCAGCACCATTTGTTGAAGAATGGATGCAGAAATTGTGGTACATCTACACAATGGAGTATTACACTGCAATGAAAAACAAGGAAATCATGAAATTTGCAGGTAAATGGTGGGACCTGGAAAGGATCATCCTGAGTGAGTTGTCCCAAAAGCAAAAAGACACACACAGTATATACTCACTCATGTAGACATAGAACATAGGACAAACCCACTAAAATCTGTGCATCTAAAGAAACTAAGCAAGAGAGAGGACCCTAACTAAAATGGTCAATCCTCATCCTGAAAGGCAAAGAGGATGGACATCAGAAGAAGAAGAAAACAGGAAACAACCTAGGAACCTTCTACAGAGGGCTTCTGAAAGCCAGAAGAAGAAAACAGGAAACAAACTAGGAACCTACCACAGAGGGCCTCTGAAAGCCTCTGCCCTACAGACTATCAATGCAGATGCTGAGCCTGGTGGTCAACTGTTGGGCAGAGTGAATGGAATTTTATGTAAGAACTGGGAAATAGTAAGAGCTGGAGAGGACAGGGTCTCCACAAGGAGAGCAACAGAACAAGGAAATTTGAACACAGGGAACTTCCCAGAGACTCATACTCCAACCAAGGACTATTCATGGAGATAACCTAGAACCCCTGCACAGATGTAGCCCATGCCAGGTCAGTGTCCAAGTGGGTTACATAGTAATGGGAAGAGGGACTGCCTCTGCCATAATCTGATTGGCCTGCTCTTTGATCACCTCCCCCTGTGGGGGGAGCAGCCTTACCAGGCCACAGTAGAGGACAATGCAGCCACTTTTGATGTGAACTGATAGACTAAGATCAGAAAGGAGAGGAGAACCTCCCCTATCAGTGGACTTGGGGAGTGGCATGCATGCAGAAAGGGGAGGGAGGGTGGGATCGGGAGAGAAGGAGGGAGGGGCTTATGGAGGGATACAAAATGAATAAAGTGTAATTAATAAAAAAAATAAAAAATTAAAAATAATTAAAAAAAGATAGCTTGAGATCAGGTATGGAGATAGCTCCAGAAGATCTTTTATTGAAGAGGGTTGTTTTAGCAATTCTGTTTTTTTTTTTCTATATGAAATTGAGAATTATTTTTTCAAGTTCTGTGAAGAATAGTGTTGGTATTTTGATGGGAATTGCATTGAATCTGTAGATTGCTTTTAACAGGATGGCCATTTTCACTATGTTAATCTTACCGATCCAAGAGTATGGGAGATCTTTCCATCTTTTGATATCTTCTTCAATTTCTTTCTCCAGAGACTTGAAGTTCTTTTTAAAACAAGTCTTTCACTTGCTTGGTTTGAGTCACACCAAGTTACTTTATGTTATTAGTGGCTATTGTTAAAGGTGTATTTTCCCTAATTTTTTCTCAGCCCTTTTGTCTTTCATATACAGGAGAGCTACAATATTTTTTTAATTAATTTTGTATCCAGCCACTTTGTTGAAGGTGTTTATCAGCTGAAGGAGTTCTGGTTGATTTTTTGGGGGTCACTCACATAAACTATCATATATCTGTGAGTAGCAATACTTTGACCTCTTCCTTTCTAATTTGTATCCCCTTGATCTCCTTTAGTTGTCTTATTACTTTTCCTAGGACTTCAAGTACTATGTTGTAGAGATACAGAGAGAGTGGGCATCCTTTCCTTGTCCCTGATTTCAGTGGGATTGATTTAAATTTCTCTTCTTTTAGTTTGATGTTGGCTATTGGCTTCCTGTATATTTTCTTTACTGTTTAGGTATGTGCTCTGTTTCCCTGATCTCTCCAAGAATTTAAACATGAATGTGTGTTGGATTTTGTCAAATGCTTTTTTTTTTTGGCATCTAAGGAGATGATCATGGTTTTTCTCCTTCAGATTGTTTATATGGTGGATTACATTGATGGATTTCATATATTGAACTACCCCTGCATACCTGGGATGAAGCTTACTTGATCACTGTGGATGCTACCTTTGATGTGTTCTTGGATTCAGTTTGCAAGTATTTTACTGAGTGTTTTTGCATCAATTCTTAATAAGAGAGGTAGGTCTGAATTTTTGTTTTGTTTTGTTTTGGTTGGGTCTTTTTGTGGTTTAAGTATCAAGGTGGCTGTGGCTTCCTAGAATTCATTTGGTAATGTTTCTTCTGTTTCTATTTTGTGGAATAGTTTGAAGAGAATTGGAGTTAACTCTTCTTTGAAGGTCTGGTAGAATTCTGAGCCCTTTACTTGTTGCAGACGTATGTTTCTTGGATGCATCAGAATGTTGGATCCTGTTTCCACAAACAATCTGTTATTCTTTGTCTTTTTATTGGAGAGTTGAGTTCTTTGATGTGATAGATAATAGTGAACAATGAATGTTTTAGCTCCTTTTATTGTGGAGTTGTTGGTGCTCCTGTGATTGTAGGCTTGTTTTCTTTGAATTTTTTGTTGTGAACTTATTTACATCTTGTGTTTTCTTGGGTATAGTTGATTTGGTTACATTGGAGTTTTCCTTCTAGTATCTTCTGTATGGCTGGGTTACTGTGTAGATATTGTTTAAGTTTAGTTTCGTCATGGAATGTTTTGTTTTCTCCATCTTTGTTGATTGAAAGCTTTGTTGGGTATAGTAGTCTTGATTGGCATCTTTGTTCCCCTAGAGTCTGTATGACATCTATCCAAGCCCTTCTGGCATTCATGGTTTCTGTTCAGAAGTCTAGTGTGATTCTGATAGGTCTACCTTTATATGTTACTTGGGCTTTTTCCCTTGCTGCTTTTAATACTTTTTCTTTGTTCTCTAGATTTAGTGTTTTGACTATTATCTGATTTGAGGAGTTTCTTTTCTGGTCTAGTCTATTTGGTGTTCTGTAGGCTTCTTGTATGTTTATGGACATCTCTTTCTTTAAGTTGGGAACATTTTCTTCTATGATTTTCTTGAAAACATTTTCTGGACCTTGGAGCCTGGAATTTTTAATTTCTATTATTAGATAGAATTTCTATTTTTATTTCTATAAAAATCTATATTTTTAAAATAGAATACCTATTTCTATTTTAATTTCTATTATTAGATTTCGTGTTTTCATGGAGCCCTTGATTTCTTGGATGTTTTGTGTTTGGAACTTTCTGGATTTTATTTTTTCTTTGAGAGATGTATCATTTTCTGCAATTGTATCTTCAGTGCCTGAGATTCTGTCTTCTATCTCTTCTATTCTGTTGGTGATGCTTACCTTTGTAGTTCCTGATCTTTTCTCTAAGTTCTCCAGATCCAAGGTTTACTCTGTTTGTGTTTTCTTTAGTAATTCTGTTTTTCATTTCTTATACCTTTTCCTTCATTTTTGAAGCTCTTATACCATTGCCTTCATTTTTATATTCCTGTCTTTCCATGATGGCCTCTATTTTTGTTGTTGTTTGTTTCCTCTCCATCTGTCACTGTTTGTGCCTCTGCTTGTTCCTCTATTTGGCTATATTTTCCTATATCTCTTTGAGAGCTTGTTTGTTTCCTCTTTATGTGTCTCTTATAAAATAAGCATAGATTAGAGATCATTTTCCTGTGTTTCAGATGAATTTGAATATACATTGTTTTGGGGGAATGCTGGTGAAGCCATGATGTCCTGATTTTTGTTGGATGTGTTCTTATGCCGACTCTAGCCATTTGCTTATCCATAACTTTGTTCCTCGAGTCTGTACTTCAGCTCAGGTCCATTTGTCTCTGATGTCTGGAGTATTATTCTTCAGGAAGATGAGAGAGGTCTACCAGTTTGATAGTGGATGTTGGTGTTTCAGCTGTAGCTAAGGGAGGAAGGTCACAGGTACATGTGGGCAAGTGAGAGCATGTGCTTGGAAGTGTGCTTTGAAGGGCAGGGTGCTAGAGTGTGTAGATGCCTGGAAGGGTAGAGCTCAAGCTCAGGAGGGGTGCTGTTCATGAGGGCGATGTACATGTGCAAGTGCCCTGAATACCTCAATGGTCTACAGTCCTGTTGTACTGTCCTCCTGGTATTCCACTCTGTCTGCTTTCCAGGAATTGTTTGCCTGGACTCCACTGGTAGACCCACTGAACAGGGGCTTTAATGTTGAGTACTCTGTCCAAAGAATCCCTATTTTGCCCACAGTGGGGATGTGGGTGGAAGGGATCAAATGTCTGTCTGCTAGAGTACAGGGACTCTGGATCTGGGGCTCTGTGCACACTGACTTGAGTGTGCTCTCAGTGGTTAACAGGCCTAATCTGAAAGCACAGGGGATCCTCTTGTTCTCTCCTCTCAGATTTGGCCCCCAGGGGTAAATGAGAGTGCGGAAGATCTGTCAGCTCAGCGGTATCCACTGTTTGGCTGCCAGTCTGGGAGACTTGTACTCGTATCAGCTGCCTTTGCTGTCTCAGTCACTGAGCAAGGAGGTCTATGCTTGAGGCATTGGGAAGTGGAGGGGGGGTTGAATATTTGCTACTCTCAGTCCATGAGAAGTCCAAGAGTGACCTGGAATCCAAGCTGTCCCAGCTCACAGGTTGCCCCTCTTGTCCAGGAGGCCTCAATGTCAATGTCAGGCTTCAGCTGCCCCTTCACTCACCCATTTCAGAGTTTCAGTACCTGTGTCCCTCAGACATGGTGAGCGCTGGTCGCTGCTATGTTGGACCTACTTACTCACTTGTTGAGAGTGATTGAATTGGCAGAGTTTATAAGCACAAAGAGGATGTGAAATAACGTTTTACAGTGTGTGCAAAAGAAAATGAGTGCATTGCAGAGACTCAAGAAGTTCTATGTTGATTTAAAGGCACTGGAGTTTGGTAATCACAATCTAATTTTGTTACACTTAAATTAGCTGCAAGAGAATAGACTGAGAATAAGAACAGGCTTTGTTTGTTCAGTTGTTTTCAGGGTTTTGAGGTTTGCTATATTAATAATACAATACAAACAAGAAAGAATTGGTAGACCATGCTGCCCATATATAAAGAGTTTATTCAGAAAGACCAGAAAAGTTCTAGTGAGAACAGTTGAATTATTGATCTACAGTATAGGATATGTTTTCAGAAAACAGCTTTGCAGTGATCTAACACGGAAATCTCAAATGGAGATAGCATTCTGTATGGAACTTTATGAGTATCGATAGGTCAAAATGGAAATTAAAGCTAAGGGATTGGAAGGTTATAATCCTATGGGAATTAGAAAATAATAATCTAAAATTATGGATGATATCAAATGAAATTCTAATAATCAGTTGAAAAATATCAGTTAATACAAGGAGTCTGATCAATGATTGATCATATTGAAATAAACATTTCAGATGATGCCAAAGAAAATGCTATCAATAAAATGATGAAATTTCAAAATTCAAGATATGTGGTACATATTAAAGTAAAAATAATTTTAGAAGGCATACTTGTTTTAGTATTTTCATACTGTTTACTAAAAATTGAACAGATTTCCTGAAGCTTGAGTAAGAGGCACTGCCCTGAGATAGTGAGTAAATGGTGGAAACACAAAATAAAACCTTCCTTAGAAACAGACAGACAACTTCTGAGGAAAAGCATGGTCAATTAGTTTTAATAGCATGTGCATACAGGATGATTTGTTTAATGATGACACCCTCATTTTACCGAATCAATACCCAGGGGTGTTTCACAATGAAATGTCTCTCTCCAGTGAGTAATTCACAATAAATAAATCCATAAATCTATCAAGCCCCTTTAAGGTGGGCGATCTATAAGACATGCATGGTTGGATATCAGCAGGAACTTTTGACACCAAACTTCCAGGTCAGAGGATGGGTCACTGAAGCTCTGGTTGTGAACACATGGGAAGGTGTTTTAAATGATTTTCTCATTAAGCAGTCATTTACTCATCATGAAAACCAGTGCAAAATGACAAAATTATATTTGTAAAAAAGCAAAAAAAAAAAAAAGGATCACACCTTTGGAGAAATCTGCTTGTCTGACATGATCAGGTTGGTCTTATTCTTCAGTGCTGGATAAAGCATGTGCTGTCATCCAACTGCTTGCATCACTGGCTAGTCTTTCAATAATAGAGTGACTTCGAACTGCTTGGCTGCTCTCCCTCTGCCTTAGTTTTCTCAGCTACAACATGAGGCAACAATAACAAGTGTTTGTGTTTTTGAAAGAACTTTCCAGAAGCTGATGAACTGAGTCTGTTTATAATAATTACACTGAAGTTGAGCCCGGAGGTGCATACCTTTAATCTCAGTATGCAGAAGGCAGTGTCAGACCAATGTGTATGAGTTTATGACCAGCCTAGTGTATATAGTAAATTCCGGGACAGCAAGGGCTACAGAGTAAAACTTTGTGTCAAAAACAAACAAATATCAGGCATAAGCTTTTACATCAAGCATGAGACTGCCCTTTGGTTCTACCACCATAACTGACTTTATTGTCATTATAAATAGCAATAATATGTCTAGACTAGTGTGAAACACAATATTTCACATAATAAAACAGAATAAATGATCAGACTTAGGGCTACAACTGTATCCTTACACACACACACACACACACACACACACTCACACACACACACACACACTAGAGTTAATGGACTTGCACAATAATCAGAAACTACTCGTAGAGAGTACTGATTTTTTTTAATTTGTAAATGGGAAGCACTTTACATAAACTAGACCAGATAGACAGAGGGACCAAATGACTAGTTCTTGACTAGAAAATAGTCATGACAGACTCTTCATGACCCTTGGGGCTTATACATGTTGGAAGACAATTGTCAGACTTCTCTATTTGGATTTTGTTTTTCAAAATTAGCTCCTTATAGACGGCCCAGCTCAACTCTGAGGAAACCACAGTTGTATTTGAGGCATCATGATTATGCATATTCTTTCTTTCAGATAGTTAGATATCACCACATTCATGAAAGCAAAAACAAATACTATGTAACATTTTTATATGCCAAGACCAATTCTAAGCACTTTTGTGGATAAGATTGAAACCATTAAAACCCGACACTAAAACAAGAACCCCTAGTAAACTCCATACCTGATATAGATTAGAAAGATGCTTCCTCGACTCCCAGAAGCTGGGCTATAACTTCACTGCAAGAGGAGAAATCTGTCACTGGCCCCAAATATTTCAAGATACTTTTCAATATCACGTCTATTTGCAGTCTCACCATCCTCTGATACAGTTTCTGTCACTCATCATCAAGATGTTTAAACAGGCAACTACAATGTGACTACTGAATACTATATGAGAGTTTCCTCTCCAAGCCAGGTAGAAGGCTTGCCTGCAGCCTGCTATAATTGCTGTTTCCTTCTCACCGCTGTTTCCTCTGTTGTGAGGCAGCCTACTGCTGAAAGGCCAGTCACTATCTGACCCCTATGGCACCTTAAGTGCTCTGTTTGAGGGAAACAGAACACTGTATGCTTGAACCATTTGCTCTGCTGTGGGCCATAATCTGTTATACTCTGGTCCATGGAGATTGAGCATCCAGTGCCAGCACCTGTGAATGTGCAGTCAGATTTCTTGCCATCTTCTATAATGTTGACATTCCTTGCGGATAAAAATTCTACCTCCTAACTCACATTGGCTTCCATGTTTATCTTAATTTTTCCTCAAATTCCTGATTACATTTGGAACTTCTGGAGGAAAACGCCATCCACAAATTTATAGAACTGGTAATATTTTCCATGTAAATTCATGCATATATAAAATTTATACATTTTAAAATTCAGGCAAATATATCAGCATTTTATCTTTTCTGTATCTCTTATTAAATTTTAGTTCATAATACATTAGAAATACTCAATATATGAACTGTATTAAGTAAATACATAAGAAAATAAGTTAATAAGCAGCTGATTAATTGTGAATTAAGTGTTGTTCTCTACTAGGAGAAAAATTTATTATCATTCATTACATCTAGCTATCAGCTAAGTACAGTGGCCCATGCTTATACCTCCATTACTCAGCAGACTGAGGCAGGAAGATTATTTAAGCACAGAAGCTGAAAATTACCTGGGGAAAGATAATTGAGAACCAATGGATTCATTTGACTATTTTGGATGAAATCAGTCTTCTTTAATATGTCTTCTTGTAGAGACATAGTGTGGCAAAAGGTGAGAACTGGCTTTCTGTCTTTCTTTTGTAAACTTAAAAAGGGCTGTCACGATCTGGTGGGAGGGGCAAGATGGCGGCGCCGGGAGGACTCTCATTCTGAGCAGCAGCACAGCAGGATCAGCACAGTTCTGATCAGAACTCTCGGCCATAAAACACAGTCATTGTGTTTCCCAGGTGAGAGGATACCCCACGGTGGGGGATTCAATCAGCTTTTAACTCACCCGGCTAAACCGCACAAGAGATCCCGGTTCCGCCAGACGCTTGGCTGCCGGCCGCCAGCCCCAGCCCCAGCCCAGAGCCACAAGCCAGTGTCTCTGGTCACGGTCCCAGACTGAACCTTGGGCACCACACTATCAGAGACTGGAATTTTCAGTCGAGAGATAACCCCAGGGTACAGGAAACGATTGGGACCGGCCTTAGGTCACCCAGACATCCCCTGGAAAAGACTCGGGCGGGTTCCACGGGCACCCCAGGAGCCAGCCCGGAGCCAGAGCCGGGGACCCAGGTTCCGGCACAGAGCCCTGCCTGCCTGCGCGCCTGATTCGCCGCCAGAGATAGAAACGGCGGGTCTGATCTCAGAGCACTCAGCTCACCCCCAACCTGAAAAGGTCCCCGGAAAATTACCCACCTTAGGGAGCCACTCAGACTCCCAAAAGCCACAAAGGCAGACACAGGCAGTTTCTGCGCACCAGACAGCTGGCAGAGACTGAGCCGCCATCACACAGCTGTGCTCCAGGCACAGGCAAATTTCTGTGGCCAGCCAGCTGGCGGACACTGAGCAGTGTGGACCAGGGCAAAAAAAGACACTAGGAGTCCGTGTCTCCAGAGAATCCACGGGGAAGGAAGGAAACTGTACTGATCTAAATCACCCAATCCTTCCCTAGAAAAAGTCTAGCAGTCTAGTGGGGCCGAGGCGCCAGCACTCAGCTGTGCTCCAGACACAAGCACAAACAGTTGAGGCACGCCTGATGTCCAACTGGGTCACAGCAGCTGATCATTAAATTTGCAACAAGAAACCCAGAAACAGGGCAGCTGCCCTCAGGACTTCCCTGGGTGAGAGGAGAACCCTCTCGACTAACAAAGACCACAGTTACCACTCAGGTCTATATCCCTGAGGTGAGTAACTCCTGAAAAAACACCAGCCATCCAGGGACTATACCCAAAAAGCTGAGAAGACATCCTTCAGGAAAATCCAGCTTTCTGCAAAGGGGATTCTCTCCCCCACAGGATCCCCAGGAACCACCAGAAAATAACCCCAAACTCCTAAGATAACACAATGGGTAGAGGCCAGCGTAAAAGCTCAAGCAACAAAAGACAGAGCAATATGGCATCTCCAGAACCCAGTTACCCAGGGGCAAGTAGCCCTGGACACCCCACCATAACTGAAATCCAAGAAGATGACCTAACAAGTATGCTCATGAAGATGATAACAGAGGAAACAAATAAGATTCGTAAAGACATAGAGGAAGATAAACTCAAACAGAATATTGCCATCCGTAAAGAAATAGAGGAAGCTGCAGCCAAACAGTTTATGGCCTTTAGAAAGGAAATGCTTAAAACACTGAATGAAATGAAAGAAACAGAGTTGAAGGAACTAAAAGAAAAACAGGAAAGTACAATCAGACAGGTGAAGGAAGTAAACAAAACAACTCAAGACCTGAAGATAGAATTGGAAAAATTAAAAAAAACACAAATGGAAGAAATAATGGAAAGGAAGAATCTAGGGAAGAAAACAGGAACTACAGAGGTAAGCATAACCAACAGACTACAAGAGATGGAAGAAAGAATCTCAGGTGTAGAAGATACAATGGAAGAAATCGATGTATCTGTCAAAGAAAATGTTAAATCTGAAAAATTCCTGACACAGACCGTCCAAGAAATGCAAGACAATATGAAAAGACAAAACCTAAGAATAATAGGTATAGAGGAAAAAGAAGACTCCCTTCTCCAAGGCCCAGAAAATATTTTCAACAAAATCATTGAAGAAAATTTCCCCAAGCTAAAGGAGAGGCCAATTAGAATACATGAGGCCTACAGAACACCCAGCAAATTTGACCAGAAAAGAAAATCCTCCCGCCACATAATAATCAAAACAGTAAGTATACAGAACAAAGAAAAAATACTAAAAGCTGCAAGGGAAAAAGGCCAAGTAACATATAATGGCAAACCCATTAGAATCACACCTGACTTTTCAACAGAGACTATGAAAGCCAGAAGGGCCTGGACAGATATCATGCAGACCCTAAGAGAACACAGATGTCAGCCCAGGCTACTATACCCAGCAAAACTCTCAGTCCTCATAGATGGAGAAAACAAGATATTCAATGACAAAAACAAATTTCAACAATACCTACAAACAAATCCAGCATTACAGAAGACACTGGAAGGGAAAATACAACCCAAGAAAGCTAGCTACATTCAAGAAAACACAGGAAATAAATAACCTCACTTCAGTAAAACAAAAAGCAACCAAACACACAACCTGATGACCACAGCCAACATCAAAATCAAGAGATCTAACAGCCACTGGTCATTAATCTCTCTCAACATCAATGGACTCAACTCTCCAATAAAAAGACACAGATTAACAGAATGGATACGTAAACAAAACCCAGCAATCTGTTGCATACAAGAAACACACCTAAGACACAAAGATAGACATTACCTGAGGGTAAAGGGTTGGAAGACGACTTTCCAAGCAAACGGACCCAAGAAGCAAGCAGGAGTAGCCATTCTAATATCTGATAAAATAGACTTTCAACCAAAATTAATCAAAAGAGATGGGGAAGGACACTTCATACTCATCAAGGGAAAATTCCACCAGGAAGACATCACAATCCTGAACATATATGCCCCAAATACAAGGGCACCCACATTTGTGAAAGAAACATTGATAAAATTTAAAGCACATATAGATCCACACACATTAATAGTGGGAGACTTCAACACCCCACTCTCAACAAAGGACAGGTCAACCAAACAGAAATTAAACAAAGAAACAATGTCTCTGACAGAGGTCATGAATCAAATGGACCTAACAGACATTTACAGAACTTTACACCCAAACAAAAAAGAATTTACCTTCTTCTCAGCACCTCATGGAACCTTCTCCAAAATAGACCACATAGTGGGTCACAAAGCAAGCCTCAACAAATACAAGAAGATTGAAATAATCCCATGTATCTTGTCTGATCACCATGGAATAAAGCTGGACCTCAACAATAACAGAAATAACAAAAAGCCTACACACACATGGAAACTGAACAACTTGTTACTAAATGACAACTGGGTCAGGGAAGAAATAAAGAAAGAAATTAAAGTCTTTCTAGAAATCAATGAAAATGAAGACACAACATACCCGAACTTATGGGACACAATGAAAGCAGTGCTAAGAGGAAAGTTCATAGCACTAAGTGCCTTCAAGAAGAAATTCGAGACAGCTCATTCAAGCACCCTAATGGCTCACTTAAAAACCCTAGAAAAAGAAGAAGCAGACACACCAAGAAGGAGTAGACGGCTGGAAATAATCAAACTCAGGGCTGAAATCAATCAATTGGAAACAAATAAAACAATTCAAAGAATCAATGAAACCAAGAGCTGGTTCTTTGAGAAAATCAACAAGATCGACAAACCCTTAGCCAGGCTAACTAAAAGGCAGAGAGACACCACCCAAATCAACAAAATCAGAAATGAAAAGGGGGATATAACTACAGACACTGAGGAAATCCAAACAATCATTAGGACTTACTTCAAAAGTCTATATGCCACAAAATTTGAAAATCTAAATGAAATGGACAATTTTCTTGATCGATTTGACTTACCAAAGCTGAACCAGGACCAGGTAAATCAACTAAATAGACCTATATCCCCCAAAGAAATAGAGGCGGTCATCAAAAGTCTCCCATCCAAAAAAAGCCCAGGACCAGATGGCTTCAG